>NW_027457645.1:7500-217500 GCF_050624435.1 Tenrec ecaudatus | reverse complement strand
CCCTCCAGAGATTCAGCAAGGGTGCGTGATTGTGTGTGTGTAAAAAGGACAGTAAATCAGAAGACTACTAGAGATTCTGCAATGGTGTGTATGTGCATGTGTAAAAAGGAGAAGTCAGAAGCCCTCCAGAGATTCTGCAAGGGTGCGTGCAAGTATGCATGTGTGCGTGCGAGTGTGTAAAATGACACGAAGTCAGAAGACCTGCAGATATTCTGCAAGCGTGTGTGTGTGTGTGTGTGTGTACAAAGGACACGAGGTCAGAAGCCCTCCAGGGATTCTGAGAGAGTGTGAGTGTGTGTGTGTGTGTGTGTGTGTGTGTGTGTGTGTGTGTGTGTGTGTGTAAAATGGACACGAAGTTAGCAGGCCTCCATAGATTCTGCAAGTGTATGAGTGTGTGTGTAAAAAGTACACAAAGTTAGAAGCACTCTAGAGATTCTGCAAGGGTGTGTGTGTGTGTGTGTGTGTGTGTGTGTAAAAAGGACACGAAGTCAGAAGCCTTCTAGAGTTTCTGCAAGAGTGTTTGTGTTTGTAAAAACGACATTAAGTCAGACACCCTCCAGATACTCAGAAAGGGTGTGTGTGTGTGTGTGTGTGTGTGTGTGTGTGTGTAATAAGGGCACGAAGTCAGAAGCCCTCTAGAGATTCTGCTATGGTGTGTGTGTGTGTTTGTGTAAAAAGAATAAGAAGTCAGTAGCCCTCTAGAGATTCTGCAAGGGTCTGAGTGTGTGTGTGTGTGTGTGTGTGTGTGTGTGTAAAAAGACACGAAGTCAGAAGCCCTCCAGCGATTCTGCAAGATTGTTTGTGTGTTTGTGTAAAAAGGAAACCAATTCAGGAGCCTTCTAGAAATTCAGCAACGGTGTGTATGTGTGTGTGCCTGTAAAAAGGAGAAGAAGTCAGAAGCTCTCCTAAGATGCTGCAAGGGTATGAGTGTGAGTATGTGTGTGTGTGTGTTTAAAAAGGACACGATACCAGGCGCCCTCTAGAGATTCTTTAAGGTTGTGTGTGGGTGTGAGTGTAAAGGACAAAGTCAGAAGTCTTCCAGAGATTAGGAAAGGGTGTGAGTGTTTGTGTGTGTGTGACTAAAAAAATACGAATTCAGAAGACCTCCAGAGATTCTGCAAGGGTGTGTCATAGTGTGTGTGTGTGTGGGTGTGTGTGTGTGTGTAAAATGGACACTAAATCAGAAGCGTTCCAGAGATTCTGCAATGGTGTGTATGTGTATGTGTGTGTGTGTGTGTGTGTGTGTGTAAAAAGGAGAAGAATCAGAAGCCCTCCAGAGATTGTGCAAGGTTATGTGTGTGAGTACATGTGTGTGTATAAAAATGAAACGATGTCCGAAGCCCTCTAGAGATTCTGCAAGGGTTTGTGTGTGGGTGTGTGTGTAAAAAGGAGAAGAATCAGAAGCCCTCCAGAGATTGGCAAGGGTATGTGTGTGAGTACGTGTGTGTGTATAAAAATGAAACGATGTCAGAAGCCCTCTAGAGATTATGCAAGGGTTTGTGTGTGGGTGTGTGTGTAAAGGACACGAAGTCAGAAGCACTCAAGAGATTCTGCATGTGTGAGTGTGTGTGTGTGTGTGTGTGTGTTTGTGTAAAATGGACAAGAAGTCAGCAGGCCTCCATAGATTCTGTAAGTGTATGAGTGTGAGTGTGTGTGTAAAAATGACACAAAGTTAGAAGCACTCTAGAGACTCTGCAAGGGTCTGTGAGTGTGTGTGTGTGTGTGTGTGTGTGTGTGTAAAAATGACACGAAGTCAGAAGCCTTCTAGAGTTTCTCTAAGAGTGTTTGTGTGTTTGTGTTTGTAAAAACGACATTAAGTCAGACACCCTCCAGATACTCAGAAAGGGTGTGTGTGTGTGTGTGTGTGTGTGTGTGTGTGTGTGTGTGTGTGTGTAAAAAGGACCCGAAGTCAGAAACCCTTTACAGTTTCTGCAAGAGTGTGTGTGTGTTTGTAAAAAGAACATTAAGTCAGACACCCTCCAGAGATTCAGAAAGTGTGTGTGTGTGTGTGTGTGTAAAAAGGGCACGAAGTCAGAAGCCCTCTAGAGATTCTGCCATGGTGTGTGTGTGTGTTTGTGTAAAAAGAACAAGAAGTCAGAAGCCCTCTTAAGGTTCTGCAAGGGTCTGAGTGTGAGTGTGTGTGTGTGTTTGTAAAAAGACACGAAGTCAGAAGCCCTCCAGCGATTCTGCAAGAATGTTTGTGTGTTTGTGTAAAAAGGAAACCAATTCAGAAGCCTTCTAGAGTTTCAGCAACGGTGTGTATGTGTGTGTGCCTGTAAAAAGGAGAAGAAGTCAGAAGCTCTCCTAAGATGCTGCAAGGGTATGAGTGTGAGTATGTGTGTGTGTGTTTAAAAAGGACACGATACCAGGCGCCCTCTAGAGATTCTTGAAGATTTTGTGTGGGTGTGAGTGTAAAGGACACAAAGTCAGAAGCCCTCCAGATATTAGGAAAGGGTGTGAGTGTTTGTTTGTGTGTGACTAATTAAGACACGAATTCAGAAGCCCTCCATAGATTCTGCAAGGGTATAAGTGTGAGTATGTGTGTGTGTATAAAAATGACACGATGTCAGAAGCCCTCTAGAGATTCTGCAAGGTTGTGTGTGGGTGTGTGTGTAAAGGACACGAAGTCAGAAGCACTCAAGAGATTCTGCAAATGTATGAGTGTGTGTGTGTGTGTGTGTGTTTGTGTAAAAAGGACACGAAGTCAGAAGCCCTCTAGAGGTTCTGCAAGGGTCTGAGTGTGAGTGTGTGTGTGTTTGTTAAAAGACACGAAGTCAGAAGCCCTCCAGCGATTCTGCATTCTGCATCATTGCATGTAACTGCGTAAGTTGGAAAGGAACTTATGGGCTAGTGTTGGACTTATGGACTTGAGTTGGACTGGCCTGGGATATTTCCTTGAAATAGAAATACTATAATGACTTCTTGATAGAAAACTATTTATTGCACATATATGAGTGGCACTTGATTTGTGTCTCTAGTCAGCCTGGCTTACATCCAGTTCACTGCCATCAAGTTGATTCCAACCCTTAGCAACTCTATAGGATAGGGGAGAGATATCCCTGTGGGTTTCCAATACTGGAACTTTGTATGGGAGCAGAACTGCTGATCTTGTGTTGAGCAACCCAACTGGGTTGGTTCTGACGCAATATGTTTGTAACCACTATACCACTAGGGCTCAGCTGTGCCTTATTCCTCAAAGTGACATCTTTTAACACTGGAAATTGGTCTTCAGCAAGATCTACCAGTGTACTCGGTCATATGACTTATTTTCTTTTTACACTGTTTTGATTGTGATGTGAGGGAAAATCTACAGAGTAAATTGTTTTTCCTTACAATTCATGCAATGTTTTATGATATTGATTGCAATACCTACAACGCAATACTACTTTTCCTATTCCCTCCCTTTGTTTGCCGTTTCCATTGGTCTTTCGTCCCCATTCCTTCCTGCCTTCTGAGTAACTCCCTGACAAATGCTGGGCTCTGAATTGTACATCGTTGACAGTATAGGTCTCCTATTTGGGGGCTGAAAGTTGAGCCATGGAGGTGAGGTCAGGTGTCAAATGGGAATTCCACTAGTGCCTATCATATCCTAAGGTTAGTCTTCTTATTTTGAGTTCTACAATTCCCCCAGTTGATCCAGGGCCTACTACTGTGAGCACTTTCAGAGCAATCTGCAGTGAGAACCCTATGGTATCTTGGTCTTCTGGACTCAGCGCTGTGGAGCCTGGGCTTCATGTGGTCAGTGAATCCCTTTCATCTTCTTTTGATGCTATCTGTGTAATTCTGTATTTTGAATTTCTCTTCAATTTTTTCAGCTAGTGAAATGCACATGCTTTTCATTTTTGCTGTCCTCATTCCAGGTCTTTGCAACTTTTAATATAATTCTTTATTCCATCTATTTTAATTCCCCTTTGAAATTTTGTGTTCAGCTTCTTTATTCAGCGTCTTTACTTCATCAATTATTTCTATATTTCTCTCTCTTTTTCGTACTTCATCATTTCTTTCATTGGCTTCAGCTACTCCACATTCAAGGTGACATCCATTTTGTCTTTTCTTTAGTTTCTATCTTTTTAATTATCTTTGAATTTCTTTATTTATGATGTTCTTGATATTATTGCAGAACTCGTATCATCTCAGGTGATTTGTGTTCAATGTGTCAACTTTCTTCTTGAAGTATCCTCTAATTTAGATGAGATATACTCAAATTCATACTTTGACTCTTGGGGACTTGTTTTAATTTTATTTGAATTCGAGTTCAATTTGCCATTGATGGCTTGTTCCACAGTTGGTCTCCAGTCTCTTGACTGTTGATATTGAACTTCTTTATACCGTAAATACTTGAGTATAAGCCGAGTTTTTTTCAGCACATTTTTTATGCTGAAAATGCACCCCAGATTTGGGGGGTAAAATTAGTTGCCTTGGGTTATACTCGAGTATATATAGTAGTTTATTTCAACAGATGTAGTTGATTTAATTCCTGTGTATTTCTATCCAATATACATGATCCATGTCTATGGTTACTGTTTACATCACTGAAAAATAAATCTTCAATCAATAAGCCATCCTTATTGGAAAATTCTATCATGAGATCTCCCATGTGGCTTCCATCCCCATGGCCATATTTTCTAACTAGTGATCCTCCTCCTTAGTTTCCAGTTTTTGCATTCAAGTCATCAGTAATCTTGATTGCATGTTTCATCAATTTCAGACTGAAAAGGTTGGTAAAAATCCTCAATGGCTTTATTGTTAGCATTAGTGGTTGGTGTGTCAATTTGAATAATAACTTTATTAATTATTCATCCTTGTAGGTATAATATATCCTACACCTAACAATGGTGAACATTGGAATCGATGTTGAAACATTCTCTTTTTTAACATGAAAGTCATCCATTCCTTTCAAATTTGTTACTCTGGTATGTAAACCATATTATTATGACATTCAAAATGGCCAATACCAGTCTATTTCAGTTCAATAACACCTAGAGTGTTTGATCTTTATGTGTTCCATTTTTTCATGGCTTCCAATTTTTCTAGATCCATATTTCATGCATCCCATCTTCTTGTTAGTGGTTATTGCAGTACTGCTGTTTCTTCTCATTTTGAGTCATTGCCACATCAACAAATATAGGTCCTGAAAACTTTATATCACTAAGGTCAACTCTACTTTGAGGAGACAGCTCTTCCCCAATTATATTTTGAGTGTCTTCCAACTTGAGGGGTTCATCATCCTGCACTATATTAAAAAATATTCCACTGCTATCAATGTGCTCCACAAACACCACTATTTTTTTTCAGATGTAGATTGGCAGGTTATTCTTTCTAGTCTATTTAGCTTGTAAGCTTTTCTGAAAATTTTCCACCACGGGTAACTATGCTTGTGTTTGAAATACCAGTGGTATATCTCACAGGATCATGGTGACTTTCAAGTTATGATAGTGCAAGAACCTGACAGTCTGACAACATGGCATGCTAGCCTAATTCAGAATGGCCAACACATCTCTCTTCTTGCTTTCTCTAGTTTCTGTAGACCACTGTACCTGAGCATGCATGGCTTAGGAGGTTGTGGAGTTAATTCTTGCTTCCTGGAGTAACCCTTAACCAATGACCGATAGGAGTTGTTGGACAAATAGCTACACTCACTCACATTCTGGGCAGAATAACTAGTGGATTTTCTACAGTGTCTCCAGTAAGATTAACCTCCAGTTGCCCACAATTTTAAATTGTTTGATAATATACTTTTCATTGGCTGCCTTCTTTCCCTTGTCTATTTCTCATTTCCTTATTGATATCTCCCCCAAAAATGGCTTAATTAAAACCTTTGTCTCAGAATCTAATCCTATGGGGAACCCAAACTCAATCATACAAGACATTTGTCAAATCATGGACTTAGTGGTTATATCTATTATATGTGTAGGTCATGGAAGAGAACAATTCATACCATCACTTTGAATAGTCATTCAGAGTGCCAACTGGGTCCCCAGCATAGATCCTGGACATCAAAACTCACTGTTTCCTGTATCATAACACTTCCTTTTAGACTTCTGTCATTCAAAAAACTCAACAACTAGCTTGCTGTCTCACTTCAAATTTTGTAGTGGGCAAATATGGCTATGTTTTCATTGTGTGTTTAGCACTGGACAAATCAGCATTGACCAGGAAGGTGAAGTCATGTGGGAAAAAAACAAAAACAAAAACACTAGCAGCTGTGTGTTGTGGAAGAAAACCCTGTGGATGAAGTGCAATTTTTAGGGAACAGAGACCAGCAAGAGAAACCAATAAATGTCCACTGTTCTGATGTTAAGGAGAACCCTGGTGAGGCAGTAATTAAGCACTTAAGGGCTAATCAATCAGCAGTTCAAACCCACCATCTTCCCCAAGGAAGAGTTACGATGTGGCAGTCTGACCCCCTTAAGATTTACATTTGTTACCACTACCAACTGATCTGACAGGGATAGCATTAGGGAATCCTGGATAGCATTCTTAACGAGCTCTAATGGAAGAGTGGACTCCTCATTGAGCTCCTAACCACAAAGTAAGTGGTTCTAACCTATCAGTCGGTCCATGTGAGAAATATGAGTTTCTCTGCTCTGGTAAAGATTTAAGCCTTGGAAAATGAAAGGGTGAAGTTCTATTCTATCTTGTAGGGTCTCTATGAGTCAGCTTCAACAAAATGATAATGAGTTTGCTTTGGAATTTTGGGATAGAATAGGAGAAATATGTGCAACAAAGTTTAAACTTATTTTAAAAGTTCAGGGGTATTGCTCAGAGAGAGATTCTTGGAACCCACAAGACAGTTGTCCTTAGGCACCTTCAGATCTGGAACTGAACTCACTCCCTTGGCTCAATCTTCAGCCAAACAATAGGTAGATCTATAAGGTAAAAAGTAACACTAATCAACTATTTGAATCAAAAGGATATAATTTATTCAAAGATCAAGTTCAGAAGGGTCAGGAAAGAAGGGGGAATGGAAACAGGAAATACAAGGAGGAAGTGCGATAAGTGATATTACGTTGAGCAGACTGCAGTCAATATCATGAAGCAAAATATGTGTGAACTGTCAAATGGAAAACGGATGTATTCTGTAAACCTTCACCCAACTCACAATAAAGAGATTTTTTTTCAGCCTTGGAAACCTATGAGGCAATACTATTCTGTCCTATAGGGTACCCATGAGTTGAAATCAACTCAGTGGCAATGGGATATTGATGCTGATGCTTTCTGCCAATTCTAAAAAATAGGGTTATTAGCAATTATTGTGGAAATAGCATGAATGAGACTATATAAATGGGGTTGGTTACAGATAAATTCTTTTAAATGTTTAAGGATAAGTGATTCAGGATGGACTTACCCAAAAAGAGAAAATTATTGCAAGATTTTGTTCCAGGGATAAAATAAAAATAGGTTTCCTGTGGGTAAGACTTAAGCCTATAGATATGGAATTTAAGGAACTGGTATTCCATGATGGTCACCTTCCAGACACAATCACTCAAGACAAAAAGTGGGTGTATAAACAAATGAGGTGAAGAAAGCTTATGGAGCCTAGCTATCAAAAGATAAAGAGTCTAGGGTTTTAAAGACTAGAAGGTTCACATGTGGCCATCTAACTCAGAAGCAATAAAGCGCACATGAAAGAAGCACACCAGCCTGTGTGATCACAAGATGTAGAAGGGATCAGGTATCAGGCATCAAAGAACAAAAAAATCATATCATTGTGAATGAGGGCGGGTACAGTTAGGAGATCCAAGATCTATCTGTAGGCAACTGGACAACCCCTTACAGAAGGGTCGCTGGGAGGAGATGAGCCAGTCAGGATGCAGTGTAGCAACGATGAAACATATAACTTTCCTCTCGTTCCTAAATGCTACCGCGCCCACTATCATGATCCCAATTCTACCTTACAAACCTGGCTAGACCAGAGAATATACACTGGTCCATATAGGAACTGGAAACACAGGGAAACCAGGACAGATGACCCCTTCAGGACCAGTGCTGAGAGTAGCAATAACAGGAGGATGGAGGAAAGGTGGGGTAGAAAGAGGGATCTGATTACAAGGATCTACATATAACCTCCTCCATGAGGGAGGGACAACAAAAAAGTGGGTGAAGGTAGATGTCGGACAGTGTAAGATAGGACAGAATAATAATTTATAAATTATCAAGGGTCCATGAGGGAGGGGAAGGGGGAAGGAGGGGAAATGAGGAGCTACTACCAAGGGCTCAAGTAGAAAGCAAATGTTTTGAGAATGATGATGGCAACAAATGTACACAGTGGATGTATGTATAGATTGTGATAAGAGTTGTAGGAGCCCCCAATAAAATGATTCTTTTTAAAAACCTCAAAGAGCAAAACACACTATGGTTTATTGTACATCAATGATACTTAAATAAAACTACATAAAAGAGCAGAAAAAGAAATGGAATTTAAGGTAAAGAAAGTATTCCCTTTGAAGACCATATTGCAAATATATATTTAGGCAGGCAATTAGATAAAGACATTTTAAGTCTTGGCTTCTATACCTGCCATCTGTCTGTTATGAAAAGTATAATTAGCAACTAGAATCTCTCATACAAAATCAACTCAATATGGTCTTTCTGGTCTGACCTCCGTGGTGTTCTACTCTGCTTTGATGGAGCTCATCATATCATGGCTCTATAACAAGATTGAGGAGTTATTTGCATCCTTATGTGGAAGGTAAATCTGTTTGGCCATTCTGTTAGACTAGTTCATTTTCTTTCCTACCATCCCATCTGCCATTTTAATTCAAAACAAGGAGAAAGCATGTATGTGCCTTTTGAGGAAGGAGAAGATTTTGGTGTGGAAGAAATTCTCTTCTAGACAGCAAGGTAAGTATTTACCCCCTCTAGCCCTGTTGGAGGAGGGGAAAAGGAAGAGAGACAAGGCAAAGAGAACAACCTAGTTAGCTTCATGCCTCCTTACTTTACCTGGGGATTGAGGGGAATATCAGTGACTATGGACTTGTTGTGCTCCCCATTTGGAAGCATGAAGAATAGAGGCTGCCAGGCAGAGCAGCCCTATGGGAAGTCACTGAAGACAGACATATAGAGAGTGCCATCAAGTCTACTGTGATCCATGGAGACCTTATATGTAATGGAATGGAGTGCTGTCTGATCTTGCACCATTGTCACACATTCCTGAATGTTGAAGTCCATTGTTGCAGCGATTAGGTCAATCTGCCTCAACAAGGATCTTCCCTGTCCCTCTATTTCATCAAATATGATGTCTTCCTCTAGGAATTGTCCACTGATACTGTGTCCAAAACACATTAGTCAGTCAGTGTTCTCTTGTGATCCATAAGGTTTTCTTTCAGTAATTTTTGGAAGTGGACTAGCAGGCCCCTTTTCCTTGTCTGTCTTAGTCTAGAAGCTTCACTGAAACCTGTCCACCATGGGCAGTCCTGCTGGTATTTGAAATTCTTGGAACAGAGCTTCCAGCATCATAACAATACACAAACCATTATAGTACACCAACTGACAGATGAGTGGAGGATATCTATCTATCTATCTATCTATCTATCTATCTATCTATCTATCTATCTATCTATCTATCTATCTACCTATCTACCTATCTACATATATATATATATATATAGAGAGAGAGAGAGAGTAAAACTGGCAATGCAGTCTGATTAGGCAGTATTCTGATGATCTGCTGCTAACAGAAAGTATCCCCACAAATAACATCTTAAAGTAATGATAATATCAATTTTGTTCACAAATCTGCAATCTGGGCAGAGCTCAGTGAGGACACTAGTTTTGGCTTCATCAAGCATTAGCTGGGGTAGCTCAAAGGACAGAGGCTGCAGCTCTCTTAAGACTCACTCCCTCACACGACTGATACTTCTTTTGGTTGGAGCTCAAGAAGAACCCTATATGTGACATTTTCATTTGGCTTGGTCTTCCTTGCAATATCCTGACAGGGTCCCAATGGTGAACAACCCAATACGACCAGGTTGAAGTCACAGAGCAACACTTCTGCCATAGTCAAAGGCCTGCCAAGATGCAAGGAAGAGGGAAAGCAGGCCCTGTTTCTGGAAAAATGAACACAAACTCATCTTGTAACAAGAGAATGTGCGATGTGCAACATTAGGACAGTCATCTTTGAAGGACACAACCTGCCACGAGCCAAGATACAGAGACAGATTTCTACGAAAGCGAAAGGGCAGGACTTAGACTTAAAGATAAAGCCACAGACTTCATAGGACAAGAGCAATAGGGAGACAAGCAAAGGAAAGCTCTAGGACGCAAGCCTAACATGGCTAAAGATAGGGACAATGTCAGGACTGAACTGGAAGCAAGCAGACACCTGTGCAAGGCAGAACCCGTGAAGTTGTGAGTGCCTTCAAGGCTAAGTCAAAGTACCTTGGGGCGTGAGAAGGGAAGGAGCAGGAGAAGGAATTAATGGGTAGGTTTATGGAATTTGTAAGTCTGGGGCCAGAGCATCAGGAATAGCTGGGTTCTGGCACTCAGTTGATACCATCAGAGTTTGAACCTTTTCCTTTCAGTGCTGTTTCCTTTTGAGTTTCACGCAGGCTTCCTGATGACAGCTGTAGTTTTATCTAGAAGCTCAGGAATTCTATTAGAGAGAGGCTCTTTTCCTTTCTAATCATTGGTGGTACTATCAGGTAAGCATTGGATTGCTAACTGCAAGGTTGGCAGTGCTACCCTACCAGCTACCTCATAGGGAAAAAGATGGAACTTTCTGCTCACATAAATATTTACAGTCTGAGAAACCCCATAGGGGCCTTCTATGATTCAAAATGGACTCATTGGCAATGGGGTAATTGTTTCTGGGGCATTTTTTAGGGTTAGATATCATTAACCTAGCATGAGTCACATACTGAGTCTGACCCAGTCCCTTTGGACAGAGGAAAGTCATGCCCTGACTAGCCAGGCCTGGAGCTGGCAGATTGGGTCAATGCCAGCAGAAGCATGGAGATGGAGCATGGTGGAAGAGTGATCCCAAAGATACAAGCCATGTGCTGTGAGTGGAAGAAGGGCCAATGAATGCTGCATTAATTAACCAGTCATTGACAAAATGAGGTTGCATAACAAATGGCTCCAAAACCCAGCAGTTCAACAAACAGCCCAACCCCTTCCCTCCCACACACACAGTTCTTAAAATTCAGGATCAGGGAGATTAACTGGAACTTTGAACTTGGCACTTCAGGGCTTGGAAGAGGTGACAGTGCATGTAAAGGCCTTGGGGCAGGAGAGATCTTGGTGTGACTGAAAGCCCAGAAGAAGACTAATTTGGGGAGGTGAGATAATAGGAATGGAGTTTTCAGTGAGCATTTCCTTGAGAGCCTTCAAGCAAAAGCGATTTTTCTATATTCATGTTTTAGAAGTAGATCTCCACCCATTGGGTAAAGCTTTGGGTATTGGATTGGTGTCGGTATGCAGGGAAAAAATAAATGGGCTTGTTATGGATTAGGAGCCTGTGGTAGTCACCTAATCTTGTGTCAAGTTAAGGATTAGGAGTGTAGGCGTGGAGTCTAGGCTGCCAATCTGGAGATAGTCAGTGAGATTTTTATGTGGGCATAGCCTTCTCCTGAGAACACTGAGAAATCTGGTACTTCCTCCTTGGAGGTGGAAGACACCTCTCTCTCTCTCTCTCTCTCTCTCTCTTCTCTCTCTCTCTCTCTCTCTCTCTCTCTCTCTCTCTCTCTCTCTCTCTCTCTCTCTATCTCTCTCTCTCTCTCTGCTACTCCTTGGGAGACATTGCAGAAGGCAAGCCAAATGGATGTGACCAGACCTCTGAAGCCAAAGAAGCCTCAGAGAGATCGCTGCCAGCATTGAGATTCTTACAATGCCACTGGATCCACAAGACTTTCCACCCATTGGCCTGTGATTATCCTGCATTCAGCATCACTGCACATGTTTTATGGGTCTGAAATGGAATTTATAGATTGGTATCAGACATATGGGCTAATATCAGACTTATAGATTTGATCTGCACTGGGCTGGGATGTTTGCTTAATGTACAATTACTGTTTGATATAAAACTCTCTCTCTGGATTTATAAGGTTGAATTAGACCAGATCATGTACTCTGGTACAGACAGGAGCTGGAAACACAGGGAATCCACGACAGATGATCCCTTCAGGACCAGTGGTGAGAGTGGCAATACCAGGAGGGTGGAGGGAAGGTGGAGTAGAAAGAGTGAACCGATTACAAGGATTACATAAAACCTCTGCCCTGGGGGATGGACAACAGGAAAGTGGTGGAAGTGAGATGTTTGACGTGTAAGATATGACAAAATAATTTATATATTATCAAGGATTTATGAGGGAAGGGGTGGAGGATGGAAGTGGGGAAATGAGGAGCTGACACTAAGGGATCAAGTAGAAAGCAAATGTTTTGAGAAGGATGAGGGCAACACATGTACAAATGTACTTGACATACAATGGGTGGATGGATGGATGGATGGATGGATGGATGGATGGAATGACTGTGTTAAGAGTTGTATGAGCCCCCAATAAAATTATCAAGGGTTCATAAGGAGTGGGGAGGGAGGAGAAAAATGAGGAGCAGGTGCCAGGGGCTTATGTGGAGAGCAAATGTTTTGACAATGATGAGGGCAATGAATGTATAAATGTGCTTTATAATGGATGGATGGATGGATTGTGATAAGAGTTGTATGAATCCCTAATATAATGATTAAATAATAGGGAAATGATTTTTAAAAACCACCAACTCTCTCTCATACACATGAGTCTCCCTCAATTTTCCTCTAGCATACCCAGACTAATACACAGTTCGCCCCTGTCCTATAGGGCCGCTATGAGTTGGCATGGACTTGAGGGCAGTGGGTTTGTTAGGGCTTTGGAGTTCAGCAGGCCTTTGTTGGTGTGTTTGAGTCTATTTTTGTAGCTGTTGTGTGCAGGTCAGTGGCTCATCTTCCAGCACTCTATAGGACCATATTTTGTTGTGACCCATAAGGCTTTCATTTGTTAATATTTGGAAGTAGATCACCAGGTCTTTCTTCCTAGTCTGCCTTAGGCTAGAGCAGTGGTTCTCAATCTGTGGGTTGTGACCCCTTTTGGGGTCCAGCGACCTTTTAACACGAGTCACCCGATTCATGGCAGTAGCAAAATTACAGGGGTGGTATTTCTCTCTCTTTGGCCACCCATGAACTGATAGGCAGGCAGCGGTCACAAAGGGTCTTAAGCCAGCTCTCCCGCTCCTGAGTCGTCCTGCAAAGTGGGATAAAGATGACGGGGATGGGGAGGGAAGGGGAGGGATGGCCTCCACTTTGGTGGCTTTAGGAACTTGGACTGGTTGTCTTTCCTGGTCATGCCATATTTCCTGAAATCTTGGGGAAAAGAACCCATTCTGTTGGGGGAGGGAGTAAGTCTTTTATGTATGCTGGCTTACTAGTGGCCCTGTAAAGTCACACATCAATTTTATCTAACCCTAACCCTAACCCCAACCCTAACCCTAACCCTAACCCTTACCCTTACCCTTACCCTTACCCTTACCCCGATAGCAGAAGACCCCACCAGTGAGCCAGCCTGTGGTGGTGGTGGTGAGCCATTTATTAGTATATAATGTCTGGCTCTACATTTTGCCAGACCTGTTAGATTGACTAAGGGCTCTTGTGGCATAGTGGTTACAAGTTGAGCTCACATCCCAAAGGCCAGTAATTTGATACCACCATCAGCCCTGTGGCAGAAAGATGGAGCTTTCTGCTTCCATGGAGTTAGTCTTGGAGAGTCACAGGGACAGAGCTACCCTGTACCGTAGGATCCTGTTCAACAGGGTCCCTCACTATGAGCTAGTATTTACTTGATGGCCATGAGTTTAAGGGCCATTTTGGCTTCCTTTTCAAAGGACCCTCATTTAGTGAACTGACTCTTTCTGGTCAATCCTTTCCTCTGACTGTGGTCTGAATGTAGCACCTCACCTGGGGAGTGAAGAGGTCTGAAGCTTGGAGCTGCCTCCCAATGAAAGAAAGTAAACCATGATAGTTCATAAAGGCACTTGTGCAAATTGTTAACCACCAACCTTGGCTTAATTCATTTTTTATTTGGATAGAAAGTACTCTAATTATGTTGATGACAAATAAACCAAACATATATATGTGGATACATACATACACACACACACACACAAGACGGATGTTTAGGGGCATCTACCCAGCTCTGTGAGAGAGATTTGTCCCAGGTCTGGGCATAGGAGTCAGTCTTCTTGCATTTCAGTGTCTGGCTCTGTAACTGACCTTAAGCCACATGACCTTGATGACATTGCTTAACATCACTGAGCCATTTTGGCAACACCGTGTATCAGGGTTGAGAAGTGTCACTGGGTAAGCCCTGATACATGATGGGGAGGGAATAAGCCAAAATAAAGCATACAAGGGTAATGACCATGGCATTCTCTCCAGTGTGGGCCTCAGAGCAGCTCTGGTTCTAGAAAATCCCACAGAAATAATTTTACCAACCTGGGCCTTCAGCCCTCACACCAAACTTAACACGTTTCTAATCCACACGATGTTTACAACTTTGGGTTCTCATCCCTCTACTTCTTCCAAGAGACCAAGGAGAATGGAGTGTTTGAGCAATATCCAGGCCGCATGACCATCTTTCTCAGTTCTTAACTCACCTTTTCCTCTCTCAAGCACAACTTTAATGTTTCCATGAGTGTCCGTGGCTATGATAAAGAATATGTGTTATGGGAGGTAATCAGGGCCTGCGTCTTCCATAAAACAGTTGCCAAAGACTCTTTACAGATAGGTAATGGTAGGCCAATATGTTTTACTTACCTATTGCTACTTAGTGATTTTCAATCCCACTCGGTGTATTATTTGCTCATAATTTTGTAATTTGAGGAAGGTTTGGCTGGGGCAGCACATCTCCACTCCACGTGGCATTGGCCAAACCAGCTCAAGCAGCGAGACCTGGCAAGATGGGTTTGCTTTGGTTCATAGGTCTAGGGCCTGGGTTCTTGCTGTTGCATTGGCTCCCCAATTTCCCTCCATGTGATCGTATCATGTGCTTGCCTTTAGCTTCCTCACATCAGGGTGATTTTCAAGATAGATTTTTCTGTCAGGATAGTTGGGCTGTAGGCCCAGTGACAAAATCCCTTAAAGGGATTAAATTGAATGCACAATTTAATGCATGACTGCCAAATATCCCCCAGAGCACACAAGTTGAAACCACAAGACTTCTCCCAAAGAGAGGTTCCTTGTCGCTTTTGATTGTCATCTAAGTCCCTTTTCCTTTTCCACAATAATGTCTGGGTTGCTTTATCAATCATCTTCTTTCTTTTTATGTAGCACTATCTCTGGCTGTTTAGTCCAAGCCAATGCAGTTCCTTCCCAAAGTTACTGGGTTTCCCTTGCACTGGATTACATGATGCATTCCATTTTATGAAAGCCATGTCCCCACGTCTCTTTGAAATGGTTCCCTCTCTGTTTTAGGCTGCAATTCAGCCTATTAAGCTGTAGCACAGCCTTCTGGAGACTCTTAGAAAACCTTTTGTGTACACGAGACTGTCTACAAGGCACTGGATTACATTCTTTTGTGATCTTAGTACAGGGCATGAAAGCTATCTTCTTGATCTTATCCAACGCAGAAGCCATGCTCATGCCATTCCTATTATGGGACATTATTTTTTGGCAAGAAAGACTTGGGGTTGAAAAATAGGTTTTGTTAGGCAGATAGGCAGGAATGAGATGTCCATTGACGCATGCTCAGGAGAACCAAGCATAGAACAAAAGCCTAGGTTTTCCCGCTGGTGGGTACGGATGGGCGTTAAACCTGGATCAGCCCACCTGGGCCAGGTGATTGCAATTCAGCCAATGGGATCGACTTGGGGTCATTCACCATACCTCCCCCCGGGAATCCTTGAAAAGGCAGGAGCGAGGGGGAGAAAGGAAAAACTGGGGACAGGAACTGGGGAGAGAACTTGAGAAAGAACTTGAGGCAGGACTTTTTTTGGAGTAAAACTTAGGAGAGAGATCTTTGCGTGACCTCGAGCAGTCTCTGCCAGGCTGCATGGTGGGGAGGAATCCTAGGGGTGCCGCGTAAAACCTGAAACTTCTTTTAACTTTCATTAAACTCACTTGGATCACGAGCCAGGCTTTGGCGTGAATTCTTTCTCATGCAAAGCCAAGAACTGAGATGTAACTCTAGCCCGGAGAGAGATCTTACAGTTTATATTTAAGTCCAGCATGTCCCTGCTCCTTCATAGTTCATATTTTCTGCTAAAAAAAACACACAACAAAACCCCAAACAGAAGTAACTTCTTTAGCTTTTCTTCACCCTTCTGTAGTTTATAATTATTTGTCTGTTGCCTCCATTGTCAATGACGCTGAGAGTTCAGATTCTAGATAAAGCAGAAGAATGTCACTGCCACCCAAAATAGTTGTTCTTAGTGTTAGTTGGTGCCCAATCTATCCCTGCCCATCCACTCACTTGCTGCCATTGAGTCAATTCTGACTCATGGCAGCGGAGTATACTTGCCCTGGTAGGTTTCTGAGACTATACATCTGTACAGTAGAAAGCCTCAGCTTTCTCTCTCAGTGCAGCTGGTAGTATTGAACTGCTGACCTTATGGTTAGCAGGACAATATGTTACCAGGGATCCTTTTCAAGACTGTGCCCTTTCAGAAACAGATCACCAGGCCTGCTTTCCTAGGAACCTGTGGGTGGGATTGAAACATCAACCTTTTGGTTAATATGCAAGTGCTTAACCAATGGGCTTTATCCTGGTTTGGAAAACCTAAGTCACTGGTCTTTTGCCTAAAGAGTCACTTTCAATGACCCTGGCTTGTTTCATGGGAAGGGCCAGTTCGGGCTCCCGGACAGATGGTGGGGTAGGATCCTTATTTAGTAGGGACATATTGGGTGGGGCGGCAGGGAAGTGTGTGTGTGCTGTATGTGTGTGTAATCTGCATCTTTAACAAATGAGAAACACTGGCCCCAATTGTCCTCTGCCTCTCTTGTTGCTGCCTTTTTTTGGGATTTTTCTGGCTTTTAGCAGCCCTGGAGGCCCCTCCTATCTAGGCAGGAGAAGGAGCCAATACATAAGTTCACACTAAGGTGCTAGAGAGTGATAACAGCTAATCCCTTCCAAGGGCAATTGCTCTCAGAAAGAAAGAAAAAAAAAGAGAGAGAGCTCAGGGGTTTGGGGGGAGCAATTTAACTCCAATGAATAGTGTCTCCTGGAAGAGTACTACACTTTGTTGCTGCAATGGGAGTCATATATGAACATGTGTGTGTGTGTGAAACCCCTCGCATCAGTCTCTTCTTCTGCTTTTGTGTAAATTGGACTTTAAACACATTCTCTAGGAAGTGTTTGAATACCTCTGTTTATGGAAGCTTCATGACAGAAGGGGGATTTTTGTCTCTTTTGTTCAGGGAGAGAGCCCCAAGGTCTGGCATTTAATAAGTAAGTAGCAAGCTGGTTGAATGAATGAGTGAATGAGTGAGTGAGGTAAAGAAGCCTTCTGCAGCCTTCCAGGTCGTGACTGCCCCTCTCAGAAGCCTGGCTCTTGTCTAAATTGAGGTATACCTCTCCCCCTTCCCATTTCATGCTTCCCGTGGTCTGCCTGGGATTGAGCTGAAAAATGTTTTTTCATGCACGTCATCCTCTTTATATCATTATCCTTCAGAGCAAAGCTCTCTGACCACCCTGAAGACCTGTATTTAATGTGAGGAAAGGTGATTTAATGGAGTGGAGAGCGCAGCATAAAACAGACAACCCTTTCAGAATAGCAGGGGAAAGGGACAAAAAGGGAAAAGAAACGAAAAATGGCGAGGGAGGGGGGGCAACTCTCACTCTCCTAATAGGCTGAAATAAGAAGTCCTTTTGGTCAGCTTCATCAGAAGACAAACCTGAAAGGGGCCCCTTGCCCTCCCCGCCAGCGCATAACTGACTTACCATGCATTTTACCTTGGAGCTGATTATGAGCTGAGTTGAGGCAGACGGGGAGAGTTTATTGACATACGGTCTCCCTTCACACATTTTGTTACAGCCAGACATCAGGGACTGAGCTGCAGGATATTAGAGGATTTGGAAGCGTTATCAAGGAATGGGACATATTTATCAAAACCAGGGTGATATTACAAAGCTGGGTTGCTGCTACACCTGGGTGTGTTATGTGATTAAAAATAATGACAATGCATCCTCTTGATGGATTTTGCACATGGGCGAATACTGAGCAGGTCTGCTGGACCACCCTTGGTCGAGAATTCACACCTAACAACCCCTTTGGTCTCAGAAGAAAATTGTGGCTGCTAGCTCACACTTGGAATCCAGGTAGGGCAATGTTTACGCACTTCACTGTTAACCGAAAGAGCAACACTTGGAATTCACCAGCTATCCCGAGTGAGAAAGATGTGACCATGTGCTGCCACAAAGATTACAGCCTTGGAAACCTTCCGGGAGTTTCTTCCCTGGCCTACAGGGTTGCTCGAGTCAGAATTGACTTGCCTTCCATGGCATTGAGCTGTTTTGAGTTTTGAATGGCTGAATTGGAGACTTCAGGATTGCAGGAAGATTTGAGAACAGCCTGAGATATGCAGGCGACCAGCCTTGCTTGCTGCAAGGGAAGAGGAGTTGAAGCACTTACTGATGAAATTCAAAGATGATAGTCTTCAGTGTGGATTACAACTCGAGGTTAAAAGAACAAGAATCCTCACCACTGAACCAATAAGCAACATGATGAACAGAGAAAAGATTTAAATGATGAAGCATTTCATCTTACTTGGACCCATCCACAACCAACGCTCATAGAAATATCTGTAAAGAAATCACTGGATAAATTGCTTTCAGTGAATTTGCTGCAAAAGGCCTTTTAAATAATTTTTTGAACCAAGGTTACTTTGTCACCTTAAAAACTCAGGAGTATCCTATCCCAAGGCATGATTATTTTCATATGGAAGCTGGAAAATGCATAAGGAAGTCCCACGAGAAGAATTGATGCATTTGAAATATGGTCCTGGTGAGGAATATTGAATACACCAAGGAACTTCTAGGAGAACAAACAAATCTATGTTGAAAGAACTACAGCGAGATTGATTCTTAGAAGCGAGGATGGTGACATTTGGCTTCATGTACTTTGGGTGTTATCAGGAGGGACCAGTCCCTGGAGTTGGGCAGCATGCTTGGTCAAGCCAAAAGGAGGACAAACCTCCACAAGATGGGTTGACACAGTGGCTCAAATGTAGGAATGGCTGTGAGAAATGCGCAGGGCAGTGTGTTGTTTTGTTCTGCTGTACATAGAGTGGCTATGAGTTGGAACCAAATTGACAGCACCTGGTTACGCAATGTACTAATGGCAAGATCAACCATTCAAAACCACCAGCCACTCCTCAAGAGAAAGATGAGGCTTTTTTACTCCTGTAAAGAGTCACAGTGTGAGAAACTCACAGGGGGAATTCTACCCTGTCATATAGGGTCACTGTGAATCGGCATTGACTCTACGGACGTGAACGGCAACAACAACAACAACAACAACAACAACAACAACAAAACTTACTAATGGTGGCTGGGTACATGCGCAGACACCCATCCACTCGCACTGGAGCTAAGTTAGTGGTTTCAGCAGGAAGCTTACCTCGGTGGTTTCCAGACCTCCCCTGGGCTGAACCAATTTACACCAGGTCCTTCAAATATTCCTGGTACGCCTGGCATCTTTCATTTCCCAGAGTTGGTTGCATGACTTAAGGCTTGATGATCATGGGGCCACATGAAGGACGCCTATGTGCTCCAACCACTGCCTTCCTAGAGAGTGCTGTGGACAATTGCCTTCAAGTCAGCCAGCTCCTGACTCATGCGGACTCCATGCACTGCAGAACACAATGCCCACTGGTCCTGCCCCATTCCTTCAATGGGTTGTAGATTTGACCCCTTGTCAGTTGGGGGGTTTTCAGTGGCTGATGGCTTGAAGGAGTTCACCAGGCCTTTCCTCCTAGTCTGTCTGTAGGCAGAAAGCATCGCTAAAATCTGCTAAGCATCATAGCAATATGCCAGCCTCCACTAGCAGTTAGGTGGTCGCTGTAACAGGAGGCGCACTGGCCAAGAATCAAACCCAAATTTCCTGCATGGCTAGTGAGAATTCTGCCATGGAACCACCATTTCCTCTCTCCTGGTTTCTAGTGTTTATGTATATAAGATTTCAGTACCTTCTAACAAGCAGTAAGTAAGACTGCACCACGGGTCACCTCTATTTAGCTCTCCCCCAAATTTTTCCACATGAATTATCAAGTGTGTGACAGTTGTAATATGTTTCTCTTTTTAAAAATTGCTGGGTGAACTTAAAACAGCACAAGGAAGTGCCAGCATAGCAAAATGATACCCACCTGCTTATTTATCTTAAGAGAAGAAAAGTCGTGAATGCATTCACTCAGGTGAAAATATCATTCATAGAAAGAAGTGCCTAATGGTCACCAGGACCCATGGTTAATCCAGGCGTGGTCATCTGATTCCAATCGATCAGACCTAGCTATAAATCACTTATATGTCTGGGTAATTAAAAGCAAATATAAATTTTCAAAAAAATAACGTTGCATGGGAGAGAAAGAGAATACAAAACAACATCAGACATAAGTATGCCTCAAGACAAACTCATTGTGCACATCCAAAATACATAATGGCTCTTGCTAAGATGCGTTTCCCACTAGACCCTACCCCAAGCCAGTGAAAGCCAGAAACTCTACAGTAAACTGTGGATTGTACTACTCTGAAATGGGAGCTGTGTCTCTAGACCGAATTTGGGGCTGTTCGTGCTGAGGACTCACCAATACCTGCTGCAGTGACAACAGTCCAGGTGAGAATAAGGAAATCTGGATGACAGCCAGGATATAGGAGCACTGAGACCTCAAATTGCTTCTAGGCGAGCATGGCCTAATGGGCTTCCATTTCTGCACCTCTGGCAGGAGGAGTTTGTTCTGGAAAGTAATGGTTTCTAAGGAAGTATTTCTTAAACTTTCACATGCATGCACTTACCCAGGTTCCTGGAAATCGGGCTGGGGGGCAGATTCTGATTTTGTGGGTTCAGGGTGGGGTCTAGGATCCAGCAGTTCTAGAGGCCCTGGTACTCTTGGGCTGTTAACCACAAGGACAGTAGTCCTAAACCACCAGCCACTCCTTGGGAGAAATATGAGGCTGTAGACTCCGGGCAAGAGTGACAGTCTGGGAAACCCACAAGGGCAGTTCTACCCTGTCCTGTAGGGTCACTATGAGTCAGCATCAACTCGATGGCATTAGCATGGGAGAAGCTAATGCTGATGTTGCTGGTTCCTTGACCTATCATACTTTGAGTGGCAAAGTCCCAAGGGCCTTCCCGGATGTGATGGCCAAAAACAGTAGTGTTCACCCTTGGTCATACTTTGGAATCCCTTAGGAGCTTTCAAGCCTCCCATTGGCCTGGCCCCATCCCAGACCAATGAAGCAAGGCTTAGTGGAAGCAGGATTCAAGTCACGGTCAGTGAGAAAGCCCCCTTGGCAATGCCAACGTACAGCCAGTGCAGAGTCGAACTGGTCGACGACTCCACATGGTTCCATATACTTTGGTGAAGCCAGCTGTTTGGGCAAGGTTTTCAGCGTTACCACCCATGTAGACTTGTTGGTGATAGTGCATTAAATAGAGCACATGCAGTGCATTGCATGAGTGGCCTATGTCATGCAACCACATCAGGGGGATGTTGAGCCAATTTCTCTGGGAAACCAAGGGTGTTGGCTCCATCCTGAGCGTTGGCAGGGTAATGGACTGACACAGAGGAAACTCATTCTCTTTGTGGCGGTGCACTAATGGGTTCTTCACAGAAGGCCAAGTCCATGGCTGCAGATGCAGATGCTCACGGGGCTGAGGGAGCAGGTCAAATCCTAAGTCCGAGGTGGGTGTTTGCATATTTACATGCCCTCACTGCCATCAAGTCCATTCCAACTAACAGGCCCATGGGACTGAGTAAAATGGTCCCCGTGGGTTTCTGAGACTGTGATTCTTTAGAGGAGTAGAAAATCTCCTCTTTCTCCAGAGGAGCGGTTGGTCATTCAAACTGCTGACCTTGAGATTAACAGTCCAACTCCTGACCACTCTTGCCATCAGAATTCTATTTATATACACAAATATATATATCTATATCTATATCTATATCTATATCTATATATCTATATATATATATATATATATATATATATCCTTTCCCAAAAGAACTCCACATTTTCAAATCATTCTTGACACTCATGACCTTTTTTCCTTTATAGCCATGCCTTTGGTTGAAACACAGATATAAGAGAAATATTTATCTACTTATAGGGGTACAAAAGGAGCTTTGGTGGCACAGTGTTTGCATGTTGGGCTGCTAACACCAAAGTCAGCACTTTGAAACCACCAGCCACTCCGTGGGAAGAAGAGTCTGTCTACTCCTATAAAGAGTTACAGTCTCAGAAACTCACAGGGACAGATCTACTCTGCCTCATAGGTTCACTATGAGTCAGCATCACATCCCTGGCAGTGAGGTAGATTTTGGTTTCATAGAGAAACAAGTCAGTCCTGAGATGCTAAAGACAAGGTTGGCAGTTTGAACCCACCAGCTGCAGAGAAAGAGGAGGCTTTCTATTCCCATAAGGAGCTACAGTTTCAGAAATACCCACAGGGGGAATTTTAACCTCTCCTGTAGGATCAATATGAGTCAGAATCGACTTATTGGTGGTGAGCAAGTGGAGGGGGCCCTAAACAGGTTTCGGTGGACCTTAAGAGTTCTACTAATTGTGCATGCTCTGTAAAATATAAACCAAGACTTTACTTTTGCAAACATTATTTTTTCTAAACACGTCTAACTGTGAAACTATACTCGCATGCGGGTCTTTGAACCTGGTCAGTGGTCTGGGGAAGTGAAGGGCCCTGACATCCATTGTTGTTGTTAGTGCTGTCCAGTCATTCTGACATCACAGGGACCTTCTTTGCAACACAAGGCAGCACTGCCCGGTCCTTTGCCAGCCTCAGGGGTAGTATGTTGGAGCCCATGGTTTCAGCTACCGTGTCCTCCAGTTCACCAAGGAGTTTCCTCTTTGTGCTGCTTACTAAACCCGTTTCTGAGGAGTCCATTCCAACTCACGGTGACACCGTGTGGGTCAGAACCACGGGACCCCACAGAGCTTTCAAAGGCTGGTCGTTCAGAAGTCAATCAGCAGGCCTTTCTTCTGAGGGGCCTTGGATTTGAACCGCAAACCTTTTAATCAGCAGTGGTTGAGCGTGCTAACTGTTCACATTACCCGGAGACACCCAACCCTTCTTACCCTCATCGCTTCATAGGTGATCCATCTCCAATCCAAGAGGGCAGAGAAGATAGATAATACAGCCTGAGCTGCGTATGTCAGGTCCAAACTTTTCAGTGTCATGGAACAAATAGCCAAAAACCTTGATGAAATGGCTGGGAAAACTCAGTCCAAATCATTCCAAAGAAATGAGTAGCGGTGCACTCTTGGGAACTTGCGCTGTGACAGCAGCCACCAGGAAGACCCGGGTAGTCCAGAGCCTTGCCACCCCAAATATGGTCACAGACTAGCAACATCAAGAGCTTGTTAGAAGTGCAAATTCTCAAGCCCTACACAAGGTCCACTGAACCAGCGTGTGCAATTTACCAAGACCACCAACGGATTGGGGTACCTGTGAAAACCAAACCAAACCCATACTCACTGCTGTCCAGTCGAGTCAGACTCAGAGCAGCCCTATGGGCCAGGGTAGAGCTACCATTGTGCATTCCCAAGACTGTAATTCTTTAAAGGAGCAGACAGCTTGTTGTTCTCCTTCAGAATGCCTGCTAATTTAGAACTGCTAGTTTGGTGGTTAGCAGCCCACTGCCTAACCGCTAGGCCGCCAGGGCTCCTTTTGTGCTTGTGAGAGGTCGAGCAAATACCATTAGCAACTAGAGAAGAACCTGGAAGGAGAAGAGCAGGGTCGGAACTGTGAGTCAATTTGGTCATTAGCACATTTCTGTGTTCACTTATTCTGTTCCTTCCCTTGTGTATTCAGTCAACAATTCTTCTTTGAACATCACCTCTGAGCCAGGATCTGTGGTATGCTAATTAAGTTGGTTTAGGAAAGGGGTCTGCCTAAGTGACTCCTGCTTCCTGGCTTTTCCTGCTTCCAGATCCCCTCTCTTTACTTCCTTCCACATTGGAAGCACATCCCTACATGTGCAGCTGATCCCTAGTTCAGGACGGGAAGTTACGTGTTGGCATGCATGCTCATAGCTCGCTCAGTGGGAGTGCAAAAAGTCAATTCCTTCAAGAGCCTAGCACAGTCTGTAAGGTTGGGATGGTGTTAAAAGTGGTGGGGTTGGTGTTAGCTCCCGTTGAGCCCATTCTGCGTAGGATGCCTTCATGTGACAGAGTAGCAATGTCCCCATTGGGTTTCCTAGTCTGTCATTGTTACCAAAGGAGCCCCGGGGGTACTTTAAGGGAAGTGTTGGACTGTCAACTGCAAAGTCAGGGGTTCACACCTACCAGCTGCTTCACAGGAGACAGATTAGGCCCTCTGCTCCCATGAAGATTTACAGCCTCAGAATCCCATGATTGGGTCGCTATGAGCCACGGTTGGTTCCATGACAGACCCAAAGCCCACTTTCTATCGAGTTGATTCCAACTCATGGTATTCTTATATACTTGTTGTTGCTGTCGGGTGCCATTGAGTGGTTTCTGACCCAAAGTGACCCTATGCATAACAGAACCAAACACTTCCTGGTCCTGCACCATCATCACATTTGTTCTCTGCCTGAGTCCATTGATGCAGCCACGGTGTCAATCCAGCTCGTTGAGGGCCTTCCTCTTTTGTGCTGCCCCTCCACTTTACCAAGCAGGATGTCCTTCTCCAGGCAATATGTCCAACATATTTGGGAGGCAAAATCTTGCCATATATGCTGTCCAAAAAACTCTGGCCTGACTTCTTCCAAGACAGATTATGTTGTTCGTTTAGTAGTCCATGGCAGGGTAGAATTTTCCCTATAGGTTTCTGAGATATTATGTCTCTATAGGAATAGATAGCTTCATCTTTCTCCCACAGTGAAGCTGGTGGGTTAGAACTGTTGACTTTGCATGTAGTAGCTCTGTGCGTAGCCCGCCATGTCACCAGAGGTCCTTTGCGTTTGATGGCAGTGGGGTGGAATGTTTACAATGGCAAGACCTTTTTCTCATGTATTGCTACTGACCGCGGTCTAAAGCCCAAGTGCTTAGCCATTGGGCCACCAGGATTCTTCGTAGTAAGGATGTGTTCCTGCCAAAGTTCATGAACACTACACAGCAGTGGGGTTTTGGAACTGCTAGGTAGTTTAGCTTAGGGACTGAGGCATCCATTACGCATGGTCAGCAGTCTGAGCCTTTGTCCCATGAACGAGTGGTACACTGCACATGCTCAAAGGCTCAGGTTCCCAGCCAGGAAGGGGAGGTACACCTGGGTGTGTTCTGCACCTGAATTGGCCCACCAAGGCCAGGTGAATTCAGTTCAGCCAATGAGTTCAACCAGGGTCACCAGCACGCCCCACCTCTTGGAGTAATTTAAAAGGCAGGAGCAGAGAGCAGACCTCGTGACTTTCAGGGAAGCTTCTAAGGAGATGCACATTTCTGAAGAGCCCTGCAGGTGCCTTTATAAACCTGAAACTTCTTCTAATTCTCATAAAACTCACTTGGATCACAAACTAGGCTTGGAGGTGAATGCTTTCTCGTGTGTAGCCAAGGAGCAAGGTATATCTCTATCCTGAGAGATCTCACAGAACCATTGATTGCCCTGGCATGTTTTGGAGTCCTGATGGTGTCATGGTTATGCTTTGTGCAACAGTTTAAAACCACTAGCCACTCCACAAGGGAAAGATGGGGCTTTCTATTCCTATAAAGAGATACATCCTCAGTAACTCACAGGGGAATTCTACCCTGTCCTATAGGGTTGTTATGAGTCAGCATTGACTCAATGGCAGTGAGTGAGTGCCCTGGCAAGTAAGCCTTGGGTATCTATATTGACTCTCAGTTTCTGGTTAGCTTTTCACCACTTCACCCCATGAACTTGAATTGCAGTGGATGAGGGTTGGGAGCTTTGGCTCTGGGGCTGCTTGCTTGAATTTTCACATCATGGCCCTGCCCGTGATGGGACCTTTGACAGTTGGGCAAATGAGCTCAAGCCCGAGTTTCCTTTTCTGCAGCATAGGCTGAGGAAGGAGATGTCTTCTTTCTTGTGTGCTAACTGACTTTTACCAGTTAGTATGAATTAGATCTTTCACGAGGAAGATCAGGGAGAAGGGGGAAGGATGAAGCAACTTGGATAGAGGTGAAGGCAGTGTGAGGGGCCAGAGAGAGATGAAAGGACCACCATGTCACCTTTGACTACTCTTAGTGAGGCTGGCTTGGAGTGCAGGAACGGGGAGAGTGAGGACACGGGATAAAGGCAGTGCTCATTCATTACTTCCGGGCAGAGTTCAGCCTTTGGCATGTTTGTTGGATGCTGGCGCTGTGTTCATCCAATGAAACTTCAAACTTCTGTCCTCTCATTAACCCTTTGTCTCTCCTTTGTTAACGATTTAGAACTTCTATTCTCGGGTTCTCTTTAGAGCCCCAGGAAATCAGAAGTCACAAGTCACTTCTGTTTACAGAGAGGCCCCCAGCATGCAAAGGCAGGAGGGTGTGTTAACAGCACACCAGTCCAGTGGCTGGTCACGCCCATGCAGTACAGTCTCCATCCCTTAGCTCAACAAAAGGAAAATCACCAAAGAAAAACATTTTTCTTTTTCATGGATATTTACTTTTTCAGTTCCCTGCCCCACCCATAATCTGTGTGAATTACAATAGAACACGCACACACACACATACACACAATTTTCTGCCAGAATGTGTTACTCGAATACATTCTACCCTCCTCCCTCACTGCCTCCTACCCTTTTTTCTCCTATCTACTTTCTTCCCATGACACCCAATGGACAGGTAGGGGAATTCAAAATAGACCCCAGTCTCAAATGTAGTTTAAAGCTCACTCACGCACTGCTATTGTGCCAGTTCTGACTCATAGTTACAGGATACAACTGTCCTTGTGGATTTCTGAAACAACAATTCTTTGTGGGAGTTGAAAGCTGCCCTTTCTACAGGAATGCAGCAGGTGCGTTTGAACTGCCAACCCTTCAGTTAATAGGCCAATGTGAAGGGGTTTTGCCACTTTGCCACCAAGGATCCTAAAGGTAGCATGAGGAGAACATTTATTAAATCTTCCATGGTACACAGGCAAGGGGGAGACCTGAACCACAGCTCTCGGGATTCTTGGTGCCTCGCAGTGGACAGTTCCAGCCGCATCGGATCCAGGCTTCCCAAGATTTGCAGAGCCACCAGCATAGTCTTTGCTCCTCTCCAGGATTCACAATTGCTTCCTGGTTGCTCAGGTATGTAGGAGTTTAGTGGTTCTCTAATGCAATCATCCCATTTTGCAAAGAAGATGCTGATGCCCAGACCGGGGAGAAGATTATCGGAGGCCACTGAGAAGGACACCATCACCTCAAGTCCTTCTGACCCCCCACAAGTTTCTGCCAACAGCACTGAGCTCTGGGTTACCTACTCAGTCTTTTGAAGCCTTAGCCAGCTGATGCAGCTGCCAGTTGGATTGATCAGGGTATGTGACCCAGAGCTCCTTAGAACGCGCCCCCCCACCCCAAATGCAAACTTACTGCCATAGAGTTGATACTGATTCAGAATGACCCTATAAGACAGGGTAGAACTTCCCCTGCAGGTTTCTGAGACTAACTTTCAGCCTTTCTCCTGAGAAGTGGCTGGTTGTGTGGTGGTTTAGATCTTGCAGTTAGCAGCCTTTTAGCATGAGAGGTAGGGTCACATTTCTGTTCTGATTATGCTCCATTTTCTGAGATGCCAGTGCCGAGGTTCACCCCCTGCAGGTAGCAGTGAGATTTTTCTCACTAAACTGCGCTGGATGGGAAACTTGGGGCAAGTAGTGCATCGCAGCCAAGGAAGATCTCATTGACAGTGCAGTACTTGAATAAGGCAGGAAGACACAGGAGTGGCCATCTGGCGGTGGGGAAAGTGTTCCAGGTAGGAGACAGTCAGTGCAAAAGGCCTTGTGATTGGCTTCTCCAAGCTTCTTCCTGGAACAGCAAGGAGACCAATGTGAGTGGGGCATGACACTCTGTGTAGTGAGGAAAGATGATCACTGTGTGGGCCTCCTGTATGATTGAGAAGCCAAGGGGAATTTTTAAACCCTAAGCCAGATCAATGCTCAAGGAAGCATCAGTCAAGACATCAAATGACACGTTGCATTGGCTAAATGTGCTACAACAGATCTTTTAAAAAGACTGAAGATCAAGGATGTTACTTTGAGGACACTGCCTGATCTTGTGCCAAATCTCGCCATGGTTGTTAGGTTGGAGTCCATTGTTGCAGCCATGGTGTCAGCCCATCTCCTTGATGGTCAGTCTCTTTTCTTGTGGACCTTCAGTTTTACCGAGCATGATGTCCCTTTCCATGGACTGGTCTTTCCTGATAAAATGTAGTAGCTACAGGTTTGGATGTCATGCCTTTAGAACAGTGGTTCTCAACCATCCTAATGTTGTGACACGTTCATATAGTTCCTCATGTGTGGTGCTCCCCCCAACTATAAATTATTTTTGTTGCTACTTCATAACTATAATATGGCTACTGTGATGAATCGGATGACCCCTGTGAAAGCATTGTTCGACCCCCCCCTCCCCATGGGGGTCGCGACCCACAGGTTGAGAATCACTGCTCGGGAACATTTTCATCATAGAAGAGAGTTCGGTTGCACAGCTCTGAGTTAGAGGGTGAGACGGGTTATTTGACATTCATTTGCTGATGTGTTTGCGAACCCAGTGGAAACACTCGGGAATGAGCATCTTCTTTAGCCATATTCCTGGATCATTCAAATGCCATCTCCCCTGTGAATGCCTCACTCCATCCTTGGCTTTCCATACTTGCCATATGAAAATGGGATAATATTCAATACTTAGCATTATATATAACCCAGTATTTGGTAGTCTGCCTCAAACAGATGCGAGTCTCTCTCTTTTTCTACTAATATTTAATTTTGATATGTGAAAACATACAAAGCAAAATCTGTTCCATTTCAACCCTTTCTGGACACAATGTTCAGTGTCATTGGTCACACTCTTCATATTGAATTAACATTCTTGTTCTTTCTATTCTAGGTGTTTCCTTTCTTTTTACTTAATCTCTCTGCCACAACCTTCTCTCATATATTTTGAATTACCTGTAGCCCATTTAGTTTTGTGCTGATTTTTTAAAGACTGCAATACTCAAGGATGCAATCCTTTAAGAGCTAAATTGTTATTTAGTTTAAAGATGACTTCAGGGGACAGTTTCAATTCAAGGTTTGAAGAGTAACTCAGGGTCATAGTCTCTGGGAATCTTCCAGTTAAGTAAGTCTAGATAATAAAAGAATTTTAAATTATGTTCCACAAGGTTCTCCCTTTCTATCAGCATCCTTAGGAATCATGGTGCTATGGTGCCTGCTAACCTCAAAGTCAATAGTTGAAACCACCAGCCACTCTGCAGGGGAAAGAAAAGGCTTTCTGTTTCCTTAAAGAATAGCAAGCGAGGAAACCACAGGGGGTGTTCTATACTGAGTCAAAATTGACTCCATGGCAGTGAGTTTATGTTGTTATCGAAAAAAGAACACATTTTAATGGGGGCTCTGACAGATAATATAACAATCCATAAATCAATTAGATCAAGCGAGTTTGTACATATGCTGCCATCATCCTTTTCTAAACACTATCATTCTACTTGACCCCTTTGATATCAGCTCCTGTTTTTCCCTCTTTCCTCAACCCTCACACCCTTACTAAATTATATATAAATTAATATCTTTATACACACCATCCTCTGTGTCCCTCTACCCATATTTCTGTTATTCGGCCCCTAGGCTGTGTGTGTGTGCATTCTAAATCCATCATTGTTATCAGTTCCCTTTTCCTCCCCTTCCCTACACAGCCACCCTGTGCCCTCATGGTATCTGAGTCAATTCGAGTTGATTAGAGAAGCACATTCATAAACACTCATGTGTCTTAAAAAAGCTTTATATAGAAGAATAATTGTATATTAAGAAAACATCCCAGCCCAGTCCAGACCACATCCATAAGTACGAAATTAACCCATATATCCAATAACAGTGTGTAAATTTATTTCAGCCTTATGCAACACATGCAATGACACCAAGTGCTGGAAGATCACAGGGCAGTCGGTGGAATGTCTTATGGACCCAGTGGAGGTGGAAAGTGGCATGGTTCTCCACATGACTCCTCACCGTTCAAGGCTCTGGCTGCCGTCAATGTAGATCCATGTATCTTGTCAGCAGGAATATCAAGTCATGGGTGTCTCTCACCCCCAGGAAAGAACACAGGAGTTGCCACAATCCTCAAGAGAAGGCATTGCCCACATTGAGACCTCACTGGCTATGGCCTGAGTGACAGTCTGGACTCCACCCCTATGCAAGATGATGGGAGATTAAAAAGCTACCACAGTATCGCTACTCCCATTACTGTTCCTGAGGATTTTATCTGTCCTGGAATCCGTGCGTGTTGCTATTTTTTTTATGATTTTTCTTTCAGCATCTTTCTGTGGTGTCCCTGATCTGAATGCCCTGATGCAGTATCTGTGAGTCTCCTGTGAGCAGGGACTGTGTTCTCTACATCTGGGTCTTCTTAAAGCTTTGCAAAATGTTGTCATTTGAATAACACTCAATAAATATTTGTTGAAGGAATGGCATTGCAGGTGACAGTCAGTACCTATTCTCCCATCAGTTATATGGTTGGCGGTCTTTTTACCTCTCAGACATATAGCTGAATCATTACAATGTGAGGGTCTGAGTCTGGTTATATTATTGGGACATGTAGTCAAAAGACAAAATATGTTTGCCTAAAGCACCTTTTGAGTATGATGTTTCAATAAAATGAATTGGACAGATCCTGGCAGCAGACATGTTTCAGCCACTCACAAGCTATGTGGCTTTAAGTAGTGTACCCTAAGCTCTGAATTCAAGGTAAGTAGTTTCAACGGTCAATATGCATGTGAGAGCTGGACAGTGAGTAAGGAAAACTGAAGAAGAATCAATGCATGTGAATGATGTGCAAACAATACCGAAAGTCATCTGGGCTGTCAGAAGAACAAGCAAATCCCTCTTGGAGGAAGCATGGCCGGAATGCCCCTTAGAAGTGAGGATGGCAAGTCTTCATCTCACATCCATTGGACATGCTATCAGGAGAGACTGATTCTTAAGAAAGGACATAATGCTTGTTAAAGTACAGGGGCAGCAAGAGGGAAGAAGACCCTTGATAAGATGGATGTCCACAGTGGCTACAGCACTGGGCTCAACATGGACCAACGACTGTGGTGATGACACAAGAGCAGGCAGGGTTTCATTCCGTTGTACAGTTCCGGTCTCTGGTACAAAGGAAAATAAGTTGCCCTATCCTGTGGGGTCGAGGCTATTGTGCCTGCTGTGTATTTTGTCCTAAGGACTTGCAGTGTTGTTCTTTATACAGTGTTGTTGTTATTAGCTGCTTTTCGGTCCATTTTGACTCATAGCGACCCCCATGCATTTCAGAGTAGAACTGTTCCATAGGGTTTTTAAGGCTGTGACCTTTTGGAAGCAGATTTTCAGGCCTACCTTCCTTAGGCACCTCTTGGATTCTGGGTGGGATTTAACTGCCGACCTCCTGAGTGCTAGTCAAACACTACCCAGGGAGTCCTCCCACTGAATAGTGTGAGTGTATTCCCACCTAGCGTGCTCCTCTTCCAGTGCTTGTTTGGACGGTATTCTCTTTTGATCCATAGGGTTCCATGGACTCATTTTCAGTAGTACATCATCAGGTCTTTCTTCCCAGTGTGTCCTAGCTTGGATGCTCTGGTGAAGCGTGTCCAGAGTGGCTTGCTCTGGTTATAATCGTAGCTGGTGACACCGCTTACAGCAATCACAGCTAGAGACAAATGACAACATGATGACAAACTGACAGATGGGAGGTATCCTAGGGAAGGAATGATCAACACAACACAACCTGAGTGGAAATCGAGGTATGGAGTCTCTGAGAGTCCAGGCTCTTCATCCTGGCACAGCCTGGGGCAGGGCCTGGAGCCAGGAACTGTGGCTGCTGGGGTGAGGACCCCCAGCTTCCCCACTTGGCATTCCCTCCCCAAACACAGCTTGCAGCCTGTAGGAATTGTCTTTCCCCTTGCACATGACGGCACTGACGAGCATAACACAACCCTGCTGGTGGTTAATGACTGGTGACATTTTGAGGCCGCTGCCCACCTTTGGTTGAGGGAATTTGCCAATGCTCAGAAGTTGTTGGGCTCTAACGAAATGCAACCCCTGCAAGCAAGCACTGAGTCAAGTGCACGAGGTGTGGGGCACTCTGACATCCCGTGTGACCGTGAAAAGCAGGCTGCGGAGCAGTGGTGGCTGCTGAGGCTCCTTTCTCCTGGCAATACTGGCGTGCTGAAATGGCGGGCTGATTTGCCATGGAAAGCAGGGTTTCATGGGAACTTTAGGATTAAGAATCCACATGCCTGCAATCAATATTGTATGTTCATGGTATAATTTACTTTGAAAGGGAGACGACACAGTTCTCCGAATTTTTGGGTGAAGTAAACCACTTTTCCAAAGGAGTAAGTGGATTTCTGTGTTTATAAATCATGCCCACCACTTGGGAGTGCAGAGGAGGATATGGGAGGATGGTAAAGAAAAGCAGCAGGAGAGGACCTGAAGACCTCATGTTTCCTCAGGGTCAGGGGCCAGGCGAAGCCAATGTCCCTGGAACACCACTGTCTCTCTGGAATGGTATTAGCACAGCTTGTTATTTGCATACTGTACTGAGTTCATTCTGACTCGCAGCGCCCCTATAGGGAAGAATAAACATGCCCCAATGAGTCTCTGAGACTATAATTCTTTACTCAAATAGAAAGCCTCATCTTTTTTCCATGGAGGAACTGGTGGATTCAGAACTGCTGACCTGGTGGTTAGCAGGCCAGCACCGAACCTACTATACCACCAGGACATTTCTGTTTAGCCTAGAGACTTTCAAATGGATAGAACAAGACCCACCCCAACCCTGTTCACGGCTATCAAACCCCCTTTCTGTGAAGTCCCCACTACGTTCTGTGAAGTTCACCACTTTCTCCGTGTGTGTGTGTGTGTGTCTGTGTGTCTGTGTGTGTGAGAGAGAGTTATAAAAACAGGAACTTTGACTCCTTTTTAGAACTCTTGCAATTCCAGGGCTTGTTCAACAAAGCACGAATCCCCAGTGTCTTCAACCTGACTTGTCCCATGTGGAAATACACATTGGGGTTCCAGACACACTGAGCTAATGAGTGAGTGGACACTACTGTTCTATCTAAACAAACCCTGTGTGACAGGGCTGCACCTGCCTTACTTAATTGAATAACCAGAACCGTTTTCTAAAATAGGTAATATCAACTTAATCTCCCTGCCATCAAGTCACTGCTGATGCATAGCGACCTTGTAGGACAGGGGAGAATTGCCCCCATGAGTTTCTGAGCCTGTAACTCTTAACAGGAGTAGAAAGCCTCATCTTTCCCTCACTGAGTGCTGCTGTTTTCGAACTGCTGAGTTTAAGGTTAGGGACAAAATGTGTAACCCACTACACCACCAGGAGATGCTTGTGTCAACTTTCTATATACGAAAATGAGATGTCGCCAGGTCCAATGCCATCTTCATGGTCACTGCTGTATGTGAGTCCAAAGTTGTGGGCCAATACATCTCAAGGAGAATCGCCTGCATATCCAATGACACATCCCCACACCAAACCCGAGTTCCTTTTCTACTGATCAGCCTTGCTTAATGACTTGGCCAAAGTGATCAAGCATAAATCCTCCCAGCCTCCCTTGCCAGGCACAGTGTGGTTCCCGAGAGCAGTGTTTCTTCTACAATGGGAGTGCTCATGCTTTTGCCACACTGGGCAGATTCTATGAATATTTTGACTTTTTTTTTAAACTTATTTGATCATAGAGCATGTTTCCCTTTTCCCTTTGTATGAGATGACAAAATTGCACTCACTGCCTAGTCATCCAAGGAAAGAGTAAACTTCCCTGCCCTGCCAGCGAAGGGCTTGGCCAATAGAATAAAAGTGGAAGGAGTTGTGTGCCACTCTTGATCAGAGGTTTTAAGAGAAATGGTCCTTTTGTTGCTTACCTATCCTTCAAGAGGAAGGAACCCTGGTAATACAGTGGTTATGCGTTGGGCTCTTAACCTCATGAGTCACATGCAAGTCTTTCAATTTCAAAGCCTGATTGTTCCCCTGCACAAAGCTAACAGATAAGCAACAACTGCTTGTAGGCTGGAAAGATTGCCTGAACATAGTGTACTTTGGGGATTTCTTACTGCCAGGAGAAATACAGGCGATGTGGCAGGTGACGGTCCTAGTATCTCTCAGCTGTCAATCAGAGGCAGGTTCTGAGCCTTCAGTCAGGGCCACTGGAGGAAGTGGCTCATGGTGCTGCTGCCATAGTCCATCCCAGGTCAAGCCCTCTGAGGTGCTGGGTTACAGAGTTTTGGATTGGCACTCAGTGAGGGCTGCTTCAAAGCTCCTTCCTTTCTTAAACTTGCTCCTGCAACCACATTCTTTCTGAAGGTCCTTGTCAGTAAGCCGAAATCCCAACCAATTTTGCTGAGTCAGGACAAAATGCAAAATTGATGGTACCGAGAGACAGTAAACCACCTACAACCTTTTAGACCATGTCAACAGATCATCTGTAGCCTCAACTGCAGAAACATTTCACTAAATCCTCTCTGTTTCTCCACAAAGATTAGGAATGCCCTTCTATCTTTTAAAAACAGACATTGGTCTGGCACCACTTCAGTTCCAGCTGAGGTAGTGGATTCACCTGAGCTAAGCTCTAGAGAGGATCACTTAATCTTCATTCAAGATATATGTCATGAGGACTGTAGATCATGCAGGGACTGCACAATCCCTCTGTGTCGGCAGCGGCTGCATCACGGCCTGGCCCATTGGGAAGAGAGACGGACCCATGGCAATTATAAGGCAAGATGCTGAGGGTGCTGGGGTGGTCTAGGGATACAGGAAAGGAACTATTGGGCATGGAGGCAATTATGAAGGGTTCTTTTTTCCCATGGACCAAACCCATGCCAGTTGCCATGAAGTTAACTCTGATTCATAGGGACTCCTTTGGGCCAGAGTAGAACGACATTCTGTTGTTTTTTTCTATAACTGATTTTGTTGTTGTTTGAAATGCAGCACCAGGCCTTTCTTCAGAGACATTTCTGGCTGGGCTTGAAGCTCCAACCTATGAGTTAGTAGGCAAGTATGTTAACCAACTGCACCACCCAGGGACTCCTCCATGTGACTAAAGAATGACTTAAGGACTTCCCCCACAGACCCAAACCAAAACCAAATCCACTGCCATGGGGTTGACCTCATATATGGCACAATAGACTGGCTCTGCTGATTTTCAGAACTGCACATCTTTACTGGAGCAGAAAACCCTCATCTTTCTCCCAAGGAGTAGCTGGTGGGTTTGAACCATTAACTTTGCCATTAGCATCAGCCCCACTCTTAACCCAATATACCACCAAGAGTGGTTCGATTTGGAAAAATAGTATGTGATCACCTATCTATGAAGGGAAAACCCTCTCATAGAGTGCACTTACACAAATGAGAAAGAAACGAGTCCCCAAATGCCCGTCTTAATCAACAATCTGGGGAAGGGTGTTCTGGGAAGCAGCTTTCAAATGTGGCTGGAGATTATAAAAATAATCAACCTAATCCCTGTTTTAAAGAGCCCTGGTGGTACAATGGCTAAGGACTGGGTGGCTAAACAAAAGGCTGGTAGTTTGAACCTACCCATGGGCTCTAAAGGGGAAAAGACCTGACGAGCTGGTCCCATAACGATCTCAGCCTAGGACACCTTTGGGGGCAGTTCTACTCTGTCCTGTAGGGTCACTATGAGCTGACATCAACTTAAAGACACAAAGCACGTTTGACTGTACGTCACTTGTTGATAGAGCTTGTGCAGAGCATTCTGAGTAGAAAACGGACTCAGGGGCATCTGACGTCAACCAGCAACAGTCTCTTTCCTTGAGAAAGACTGTGGAAAGGGATGAGGAGGGAGCTTCCAAAAGCGTGTGGAAAAATGATACGAATAAATAACGGAATTTTGCCATGAGCTTTTTGAAGCTCTCTTCATGAGAGCTAGTCCTCCATGGAGGTTTCTAGAAAAGTGAAACACAAAAGAAGAGGCTGGTAAGTCCCACTGAACAATTCCAGGGGAGATTGGGACTTGACGACTTGACTCAGAGTACTTGAGCATTCTGGCTTATTCCTCCAAATAGCAAATCAGACTACACCAGGTTCTGAGACTCAGGGAAGGCAAATAAGACACACCAGGCCCATGATTCAGACTTATGGGGAAAGTCACACTGGAGAGGGAAGGCCTCTTTGCCTTGTGTGCCTGACAAGTGTCTCATTTGCCTCATCTAAAACCCAGCCCTGGAAAAAAGGCTAACAGTACCAGCTTCAAACTTGTGTTTGAATCTTGTCTCTGTCACTTATTAACTTAGCCACCTTAAATCCCTTCCTTTAGTTTTCCATCTGTAAATGAGGCACAGTTCCAATCATAGGGCCTTCAGTAAATGGCTATTATTAGGTAGGCATGCACTCCTGTTTTCTAGGCGAGAGTCCTCAGCCAGGTTTTTGTGGGAGCTTGTTCTTCAGGGTATTGTCATAGATGAGTGTGTCAACCAGATTCCTCCCCGGGCCAAGAGACTGATTTCCCCAGCTGCTGAGAGAGCCACTGATAGAAAAGGTCCCAGCTATCTGGCCCCTATCAGGATTGCCTCAGCTGATGAGAGCTCATCCAAGGTCTGTCTGCTCCTTCCCCAAACTAACCTTCATCCAACGACTTGTCAATGTAGGGGTATAAATGGCATAGTGGAGGCATTTGACCCCCCTGTAACTTCACAAAAGGCAATGGAGGAAGATCAAGATAAACAGCCCAAGGCTGATTCCTATGAGACAGAGATCAAAATGCCTCCACCCTCCTTTCTTTTCACAGTTTCTGACACCAACCATCCCTACCATGACACTCTCTTCTTTTCTGCTGGGTTTGATAACCCTTAAGTGGCAATGGCCACACAGAACTCGCAAACAATACTTATGTTTCTGGGGTTAATTGGGGACCTAGCAGGTGACAATTCAGGATCAGAAATGACTGGAGATATAGTTCTTCAGTCAGGACAGTCTCTTCCCAGTGGTGCCCAGAGGCAGAACTTTTTCTGGTCCTTGGCCTCTGCCCTGCAGCTCCTTGACCTCTGCTGTGCTTGGGACCGTGTACAAAGTTCTTTCAACTCTGCTGATAAGTGCGTTGAGGCAGCCCGCTTTGTCTGGAAACCTTGGCCCAAAGACACTCAGCTTTCTCATTCTGTGTGCTGGCGAGCTCCCTGTTCTGGGGTCTTGGTGCTGCTGCCTCTGCTTCCATGAGCTATTTATCTGCCACTGTTTTTCATTGTCTCCTGATGCATCCAGTGTCAGGGATCTCTGTCTCCTGGACAGAGGTGGTGCTCAGAGTAATAATCCTGGGTCCAAAGAGCACACTCCACTGCTGGCTTGTCCTTCTCGGTGCTCTTGAAACTCCACTTTCTGCTTCTGAGTTAACTCACCCAGGATGACCAAACCGACCAATTCCTACATTAGGGGTCTACAGGTCTTATTTGAATGGTCTCACCTCTTCGAGGATGCCATGCACATTACTGATATTATTAGCATGCTATCTACTTCCCTCGGTGGCATAGTTCCACCCTGTCATTGGTAGGAGTAACAAAGACTATAGCTAGAGGAGAACTAGTAAGCAATTCGCTGCAATGTGTTAGGCTACAAAGTCCCAGGCTACTGGTCACCACTTGGCCAGGTCCCAGTTACAGAGCTCCCTGTGATGGCTCCTTTTGCATATCAATGTGGCGAGGCTATGGTGCCCAGTTTTTTGGTCAAACAAGCATTCATCTATTTGCTCTTGTTTTTTAAACATTTTATTAGGGGCTCATACAACTCTTATCACAATCCATACATATACATACATCAATTTTATAAAGCACATCTGTACACTCTTTGCCCTAATCACTCTCAAAGCATTTGCTCTCCACTTAAGCCCTCCGCATCAGTTCCTCTTTTTTTGTCCCCTCCCTCCCCCCTCCCCCCTCCCTCAGGAGCTCTTGACAATCCACAGATTGTTATTTTGTCATCTCTTGCCCTTTCCAGAGTCTCCCTTCCCCCCTTCTCTGCCGTCCATCTCCCAGGGAGGAGGTCACATGTGGATCCTTGTAATCAGTTCCCTCTTTCCATCCCACTCAGCCTCCACTCTCCCAGTATCACCCCTCACACCCCTGGTCCTGAAGGTATCATCCACCCTGGATTCCCTGTGCCTCCAGCTCCCATATGCACCAGTGTACAGCTTCTGCCCTATCCAGTCCTGCAAGGTAGAATTTGGATCCTGGTAGTTGGGGAGAGGAAGCATCCAGGATCTGGGGGAAAGCTTTGTTCTTCATCGGTACTACATCACACCCTGACTGACCCATTTCCTCTCCTAAAGCCCTCTATGAGGGGATCTCCAGTGGTCGACATTTGGGCCTCTGGTCTCCACTCTGCACTTCCCCCTTCATTCTCTATGGTATATATATATACACACAGATATATATATATATACATATATATATATATATTCTTTTTTTTTGCATGATGCCTTATACCTGGTCCCTTTGGCACCTCATGATCGCACCGGCTGGTGTGCTTCTTCCAGGTGGGCTTTATTGCTTCTGAGCTAGATGGCCGCTTGTTCACCTCATCTATTTGCTCTTATGAAGGAGTTGGACTCAAGCAAAATAGAATACCTTCCATAATGTGGGAAGGGGTAAACCTATCAGCCAAAGGCCTTCAGTGCAGAAAGGGAGTTTCCCTAGGGTGTGTTCTGACCATTCTTATTCTTGTCTTTTCCCATCACCTAACCTATGGATTTTAGGATGAACATCTACAGAGCTCTTTAGGCTGTTGCCTGACCTATGAATTTGGAACTTGCCATTCCCCTATGTGAGCCAATTCCTAGAAATAAGCCTCACTCTATGGGGCTCTGGTGTCGTAGTGGGTGGCCCATTGGGCATCCAACAACAAGGACATCAGTTTGAAAACACCAACGGCTCCTTGAGGGAAAGATGAAGCTTCGTAATCTCCTGAAGAGTTACAGTCTCCAACGCCCAAAAGGTCAGTTCTATACTGTTTTACACAGTCACTTTTAGTCCACCTTGATGGCAATGAGTGGCCGGTGCAGTGGTTAACCATAGGAGCCCTGGTGGATATATCAAATATCTCCAGTTACAGCTATATAACTGGTTTGGTTTCTCTAGGGAACACTGACTATGACACTCTCCATAGGCAGGGATGAGACCTCTGTTGAGATTTCCCTCTTGTGCCCTTCCTTGATTCCCCCCACAGGTGCTTATTCCCTGAGCATTCCTCAATAAATGTCAGGAATCCAGAACTAATTCCATCACAGTGTCTCCTTCTTCCAGGGAGTCTGAATGGCTTCTGGGGAGTATGAACTACAGTATCCATCCAACTTCCTCCTTCTATTTCTATGCTCCGGATCTTATTTGGGGCTCATTTGGTTGTAAACAGGCAAAGAGACCAGTACTTGGAAGAGAGAATCCTAGGAAAATGGAAAGGTGGGGAGAACAAGAGGACAGCTGGCTCTGTCGACCGTTCCTGACCACCACTGGCATGTTCCTGTGTTCTTTGTGTCTGTCTCTCAGGGCACATGCTGTAATCTCGCAACATAGAGCGCCTCCTCCACGTGGCGGGACATGTGCTTCTGAATTATGCTTCTTAGATGCCAGGCCACTTGCAAAAGCAGGACTTTCCTTTTCGTTTTTTGGTTGGAAATGTTCCAGAAAAAGCGTCTAGTTGACCCATCTTATGTCAGTGTCTCCACTGGGCCATTGAAAACAGCCTTGTGACCGTATTGAAATGTGGTGTCTTCCCCAGGGAACTGATATTTCAGCCAGTGAGGTAGTTCACAGGGACAGATAAGAAAGGGGGTTGGGACAGATTAAAATAATAATAATGTCTATTTGCAAAGAATAGGGCCTTATTATTTTTCGGATGCCCCCCATCTGAACACCCTACCACTGAATATAGGCAGGAGGTAGGGCCCACCTGTCACTCAAGCAGCTAAAAATGTATAGCACTTGCTGTAGCAGCTGCTAATGTGCCCATGTATTAGCACTTGGCACCCACCACTCCCAAAAATGCCAATGGTCTCACAGGAAGCACATGTAACTCCCCACACAGGGAACAGTCATTGAGCAGACAGGGGAGTTGACATCCTCCAGGACCTAATGCCACTTTAACCAATGACACATGTGGATAGGTGGAGCCACACTCCAGTTCCCTCAGCCTTTGGGTGGGACAACTACAAGAGGATTTATACTGTCTCTGGGAACCTACTCAATGACATTTCTTTATCGGCCCCTTCCCTTTGCTCTATCAGTATTACCCTTCTCTACTGGTCCTTCCTGGAGGCACCTCCCAAGGAAACAATAGTCTAGCTGCCATTCCAATTCTAGTGGATTCCAATTCTTGGTGATCGCATTCATGTGAGTCAATCAGAACTGTGCTTTCTGCAGATTCTTTCTCTCCCCTTTTTAAGAGTAGTTTTAAGGACATTGTGGAAGCTTCCCACCATCCAGTTCCAGAACATTTTCATTGACCCTGCAGCCATTAAGCAGTCATTCCCCATTGCCCCTCCCACCCCACCCTGGGAAACCACCAATCTACTCTATGGCTCTACGGGATTTACCTGTCCAGCATTTTCCCTCTAAATGGACTCACAATACATGGCATTTGGTGTTTGGCGTCTTTCACTTCATGTCTTGCGTTCACCTGTGTTACAGAGTCTGTCCGAATCAAAGGCCTTAGTTTTCTTGTGGCAGACTATATGTATACCCCTCTCTGTGTAGATCATATTTTCTCTATTCTTCTACTGATGGGTATTGTTGGCTTATTGTTTACCTTTTGCCCATAGTGATTAGTGCAGCACCAATCTGGGTACTCTTCTTTCATTCTTTTAGATATGCACTTGGGAATGGACTCCCTGGATCAGCCGGCAAGGGTTCATGACCAAGTGGGTTATGTTGGGCTGCTAACCGTAAGGTCAGCATTTTGGACCCTTTAGCTACTGCGAGATAGAAATGCTCTCATAATGATCCACAGCCCCCCAGACCCACCAGCCGCAATTCTACTCTGTCCTTTCGGGTTGCTGTGAGTCAGAATCGACTCGATGGCAGTGGTAGTGAGGAAGCCAGCGACTTGAGAGTGGAACCAGGGACCGTGGAGAATTCTGGCAGTAGCCATGGTGTCCTCACTACCCAGAAGCCAGCAGCCACGAGTGAACAAAGGAGGCACAAGCAAGGTTCTCGCTGACTTCATGCTGGTGACCCGGCTGCCCCTGCTTCCTCAAATGCCATTTCCTCAGCTTTACTGACAACGGGGTGTACTCCCTATTATCATGTCACCAACTCTTTCAATGGTCCACCTAGCCAGGTGTGATTCCAGACACTCACTGTGCAGCCACCATCAGCGAAGGTGGCTGCCCACCTCATTTGTACACATGTAAAGAATGTGATCATTCTTGGCACTGGTGTCCTTAGTCATCCTGGTTAGTATATTTACATCCTTGGGGAGCTGGGTCAGTGAGCAAGCGCTTCTCAAGGTGCCCATATGATCTGTTTACTGAGAGTGCCAGCCCAAGGATCTGACTTGCCACCCACAGTGAACGCACCTCTGAGGCAAAGGGGAAGGCTTCTTTCTAACTGGGAGACCAGCAGGTCTTCTGCAGACATCACTCCCCTGCAGCACTCTGATCCGAGGCCTTTCATATTCCAAAGAGCAGCAATAAGATTCCCATCTGCCACCCAGTCAGACTCACATGTGCGAATTCTCTTTTCAGAGCAAGACAGCCAATGCAGTGAGCTGGGTAAAGGGGCAGTCTCACTCAGAGGAGACACAGCCAGGAGTGTAGGGACAAGGAGTGAAATGTGCAGCTTCCAGCTGCCACCCAAGCCTCCGTAGTGCAGTGGCATGAGAGCAAAGAGATAGTCCTTTGTGACTCTTTGACCTCCTTCCTGGCCTTGGTGGAATTAACACTGCTCAGTGCCAGTCTCTTCTGAATATACAGAAAAGATAGCTCAGAAAAGAATAGAGTTAAATAAGAGCAGGACAGAGTAAGGTGGCTTCATGGTGTTGCATTTGTGTGTCTCAGAGCCCATCCTGGCTCACAGTGACCCTCTGTGACAGAGAAGAACTGTTCCACAGATTTTTCTAGGCAGAATTTTAAGGAAATGTACCTAGCAGCACAGTGGTTGCATGTGCGGCTGTAACAGAGAGACTGGCAGTTTGAACTCACTGATCCCCATCGAGAGAGTGAAGACGTGACTGCCTGCTCCCATGAAGACTCCTAGCCTGTTGTTGTCTGTCCATTTGTGGTGCTGTGGTGAGTTGTGTGTTACTGTGATGCTTGAAGCCATGTGACTGGTATTTCAAATGCTAGCAGGGTTACCCCAAGTGAAGAGGTGTCAGGGAAACTTCCAGGCTAAGAACACAATACAAAGAAGGGTTCCACTGCCCACTTCAGAGGAAGTAGCCGCTGAAAACCCTAACACTATAGCACAGTGTGCCTTTCCTTCCCGTCACAGGGAGTCAGAATCGCCTCAATGGCACATAACAACCAACAACACCTTTGAGGAGGGAAATCTCCTTCAGTAGGGCTGGGTGAGTTTAAACTGGGTGGCTTCTTGGTTAGCACTTGAGCTCTGAATCATCTCACCACCAGGCTACCATCTTTATGATGCAGGCAAATAAAACCATCTTGGTCTTGCTCGGTATTGCCAGCGTCATCATGCTCTTTCTCCCATAAGCACATGTCTGGTGGTTGGACCACAGCAAACCCGGTTGAAACTATTTCCTCATCACCATGTGTGTGTCAGAGTAGAAGTGAACCATGAAGTTTTCTTTGATTAAAAACATTTTTATTGTGATTTGGGTGAAGGTTAAAGAGCAGCTCAGCTGTCCATTGAGCAATGCATACACATTTTGTTTCATGTCATTGACAGCAATTCCCACAATGTACCATCACTTCCCCCACATCTTCTTGTTTCTTGTCTCCAAGCTTCCTTCATTCTCAACTTTTTTGAACTTCATTCTTGGGGGAATGCTGTCTTTTGATCTCATGTGATCTATTATTCTACGGTATTTGTATGTCTCTAATGTCATTGTTCCCATTGTAGAACTGTCTATTGTTTGGTTGAACATCGAGCCATGATGAGTTCAGTTCCAGACCTGCAGGGTAACTAAGCACCATAGTCTTGCAATTTCACCAGCCTTTATCCAAACAGTAAGCTTGGTGTTTTATCATGATTTTGAGTTTTGCCCCACATTTCCCTTCTACTCTAATCAAGCCCCTCTAATGTGATCTCTTTCATAGCAGTCGATAGTGGGAGCTAGGCACCATCTAGTTCTTCTGGTCTCCAGTGGTGGAGGGTGATCGTTGCTTGAGTCACTAGTCATTGATTCATTGTGCCCAATCAGTTCTCCTCTTCTGCTGTCCTCTGGATGGAGAGAGACCAACTGTTGACCCTTTCCTGATTGCTCAGGAACTTTGAAAATCCCAGAGACCATGGTCCTGATCCCCCAGGCTCAACAACTCATTCCCTCACAGTTTTTGCATCTGTCTCAGAGATTTTTTCCACCCCCACCCCGTTTTATGACATTGGTCCCTGTATGCTCCACCATATACCTGGATCTATTTAACAACCAAGGTCAATACATTCTATAAACTTTTCAATGGCCGAGGATTCTGAAGAAGATTGCCAGGCTTCTCTTTCACAGCTCCTCTAAGTGGGTTGGGAATGACAACTTTTCCCTTAATAGCAGAGCTCATTAACTGTTTACACCCCTAGATACTTCTTACTCTTAGAAAACTCACTGCCATCGAATCCATGCTGACTCACAGCCAACTTATAGGGCAGCGTGCAACTGCTCTTTGAGTGTCTGAGACTCGAAGTCTTTATGGGAGCAGAATGCCTTACCTTTCTCCCACAAAGCAGCTGGTAGTTTCAAACTGCTGATATAGCAATTAGCAGCCCAACTTGTAGCCACTAGGCCACAAAGGCTCTTTTTCTTCTTAGGCTGAGCTTTGCTGAAGGTCGTCCGACATGGCCTCTCAGCTTAAGTAAGGGGTCCCAAGCTACAGGCTGCACAAGTTGCTCCCTGAAACACGTGGCCTGGGCCCCAAATGTGGGCACACAGAAAGCCAGTTCACCTCTCAGGGGTTTGGCAGAGCCGCAGCACAGCAAGGGTCTCCCTGAAAGCCCCTCCACCCCATGCCCAGAACCTCCTCCAAACTCACCCCTGCTCCAGGCTGCTGGTACTCACTGTAGATCCTGTCACCACTGCTGGGCCCTGGGGGCAGTGCTGGGCCGCCACTCCAGCAGGCTCTCCGCTAGTGGGGCAGGCTGCCCCCTGGTGGCCACCCATCTTCACTTGGTGCAGAAACATTGCAAACTTTGTTAAGAGGAGCTGAGAAGGGGTCTCAGGGGGCCCTGGCTGGTGGGCTGTGAGACACCTCAGTGAGTGACTGGGCAGGGCAGCCCACCCTCCATCACCCGTCTTCATTCGGCCCCAGGGCACCTTCCTTGGCCCTAGCCCCTTCCTCACTAGGTTTAAGGTATGGCTAGGAGACACCTAGGTTTAGGCTAGGGCACCCCAAGGCTTAGGCTAATGCTAGGGGACCCCTAGGCTTAGGCTAAGGCACCCCGAGGCTTAGGCTAAGGCTAGGGCTCAGCTAGCGTAAGGCTAGGGCACCCCTAGGCTTAGGATAGGGCACCCCTAGGCTTAGGCTAGGGCACCCCTAGGCTTAGGGTAGGGCACCCCTAGGCTTAGGCTAGGGCACCCCTAGGCTTAGGCTAGGGCACCCCTAGGCTTAGGCTAAGGCTAGGGCTCCTCCAGCCTAAGGCTATGGCACCCCTAGGCTTAGGCTAGGGCACCCGTAGGCTTAGGCAAGGGCACCCCTAGGCTTAGGCTTAGGCTAGGGCTCAGCTAGCGTAAGGCTAGGGCACCCCTAGGCTTAGGCTAGGGCACCAATAGGCTTAGGCTAGGGCACCCCTAGGCTTAGGCTAAGGCTAGGGGACCCCTAGGCTTACGCTAAGGCACCCCTAGGCTTAGGCTAGGGCACCCCTAAGTTTAGGCTAGGGCACCCTTAGGCTTAGGCTAAGGGTAGTGCTCCCCCAACCTAAGGCTAGGGTACCCATAGTGTTAGGCTAGGGCACCCCTAGGCTTAGGCTAGGGCACCCCTAGGCTTAGGCTAGGGCACCCCTAGGCTAAGGCTAAGGCTAGGGCACCCCTTGGCTTAGACTAAGGAACCCCTAGGCTTAGGCTAAGGCACCCCTAGACGTAGGCTAGGGCACCCCTAGGCTTAGGCTACGACACCCCTAGGCTTGGGCTAGGGCACCACAAGGCTTAGGCTAAGGTTAGGGCTCCCCTAGCCTAAGGCTAGGGCACCCCCAGGCTTAGGCTAGGGCACCCCTATGGTTAGGATAGGGCACCACTAGGCTTAGGCTAGGGCACCCCAAGGCTTAGGCTAGGGCACCCCTAGTCTTAGGCTAGGGCACCCCTAGGCTTAGGCTAAGGCTAGGGCTCAGCTAGCCTAAGGCTAGGGCACCTCTAGGCTTAGGCTAGGGCACCCCTAGGCTTAGGCTAGGGCACCCCTAGGCTTAGGCTAGGGCACCCATAGGCTTAGGCTAGGGCACCCCTAAACTTAGGCTAGGGCACTCCTAGGCGTAGGCTAAGGCTAGGGCTCCCCTAGCCTAAGGCTAGGGCACCCCTAGCCTAAGGCTAGGGCACCCCTAGGCTATGGCTAGGGCACACCTAGGCTTAGGCTAGGGCACCAATAGGCTTAGGCTAGGGCACCCCTAGGCTTAGGCTAAGGCTAGGGGACCCCTAGGCTTAGGCTAAGGCACCCCTCGGCTTAGGCTAGGGCACCCTTAAGTTTAGGCTAGGGCACTCTTAGGCTTAGGCTAAGGCTAGTGCTCCCCTAGCCTAAGGCTAGGGCACCCATAGTGTTAGGCTAGGGAACCCCTAGGCTTAGGCAAGGGCACCCCTAGGCTTAGGCTACGGCAGCCATAGGCTTAGGCTAAGGCTAGGGCTCCTCTAGCCTAAGGCCTGGGCACCCCTAGGCTTAGGCTAGGGCACCCCAAGGCTTAGGCTAAGGCTAGGGCACCCCTTGGCTTAGGCTAGGGCACCCCTAGGCTTAGGTTAGGGCACCCCTAGGCTTAGGCTAAAACACCCCTAGGCTTGGGCTAGGGCACCCCAAGGCTTAGGCTAAGGTTAGGGCTCCCCTAGCCTAAGGCTAGGGCAACCCTAGGCTTAGGCTAGGGCACCCCTTGGCTTAGGCTAGGGCACCACTAGGCTAAGGCTAGGGCTCCCCTAGGCTTAGGTCAGGGCACCCATAGGCTTAGGCTAGGGCACCCGTAGGCTTAGGCTAAGGCTAGGGCTCCCCTAGCCTAACCCTAGTGCACCCCTAGGCTTAGGCTAGGGCACCCCAAGGCTTAGGCTAGAGCTCCCCTAGCCTAAGGTGAGGGCACCCCTAGGCTTAGGATAGGGCACCCCTAGGCTTAGGCAAGGACACCCGTAGGCTTAGGCTACGACTCCCCTAGCCACAGGCTAGGGCACCCCTAGGCTTAGGCTAGTGCACCCCTAGGCTTAGGCTAGGGCAATCCTAGGCTAGACTAAGGCTAGGGCTCGCCTAGCCTCAGGCTAGGGCACCCGTAGGCTCAGGCTACGGCATCCCTAGGCTCAGGCTAGGGCACCCCTAGGCTTAGGCTAGGGCACGCCTAGGCTTAGGCTAGGGCACCCCTAAGCTTAGGCTAGGGCACCCCTAGGCGTAGGCTAAGGCTAGGGCTCCCCTAGCCTCAGGCTAAGGCACCACTAGGCTTAGGCAAGGGCAACCCTAGGCTTAGGCTCGGGCACCCCTAAGCTTAGGCTAAGGCTAGGGCTCCCCTAGGCTATGGCTAGGGCACCCCTAGGCTTAGGCTAGGGCACCCATAGGCTTAGTCTAGGGCACCCCTAGGCTTAGGCTAAGGCTAGGGGACCCCTAGGCTTAGGCTAAGATACCCCTAGGCTTAGGCTAGGGCACCCCTAAGTTTACGCTAGGGCACCCCTAGGCTTAGGCTAAGGCTAGAGGACCCCTAGGCTTAGGCTAAGGCACCCCTAGGCTTAGGCTAGGGCACCCCTAAGTTTACGCTAGGGCACCCCTAGGCATAGGCTAAGGCTAGGGCTCCCCTAGCCTAAGGCTAGGGCACCCCTAGGCTTAGGCTAGGGCAACCCTAGGCTTAGGCTAAGGCTAGGGGACCCCTAGGCTTAGGCTAAGATACCCCTAGGCTTAGGCTAGGGCACCCCTAAGTTTACGCTAGGGCACCCCTAGGCTTAGGCTAAGGCTAGTGCTCCCCTAGCCTAAGGCTAGGGCACCCATAGGGTTAGGCTAGGGCACCCCTAGGCTTAGGCTAGGGCACCCCTAGGCTTAGGCTAGGGCAGCCATAGGGTTAGGCTAAGGCTAGGGCTCTTCTACCCTAAGGCCTGGGCACCCCTAGGCTTACTAGGGCACCCCTAGGCTTAGGCTAGCGCAACCCTAGGCTTAGGCTAGGGCACCCCTAGGCTTAGGCTAGGACACCCCTAGGCTTAGGCTAGGACACCCCTAGGCTTAGGCTAAGGCTAGGGCTCCCCTAGACTAACGGTAGGGCACCCCTAAGCTTAGGCTAGGGCACCCCAAGGCTTAGGCTAGGGCACCCCTAGGCTTAGGGTAGGGCACCCCAAGCCTTAGGGTAAGGCACCCCTAGGCTTAGGCTAGGGCACGCCTAGGCTTAGGCTAGGGCACCCCTAGGCTTAAGCAAAGGCTAGTGGTCCCCTAGCCTAAGGCTAGGGCACCCCTAGGGTTAGGCTAGGGCTCCCCTGGGCTATGGGTAGGGCACCCCTAGGCTTAGGCTAGGGCACCCATACGCTTAGGCTAGGGCGCCCCTAGGCTTAGGCTAAGGCTAGGGGACCCCTGGGCTTAGGCTAAGGCTCCACAGGCTTAGGCTTGGGCACCCCTAAGTTTACGCTAGGGCACCCCTAGGCTTAGGCTAAGGCTAGTGCTCCCCTAGCCTAAGGCTAGGGCACCCATAGGGTTAGGCTAGGGCACCACCTAGGCTTAGGCTAGGGCACCCCTAGGCTTAGGCTAGGGCAGCCATAGGCTTAGGCTAAGGCTAGGGCTCCTCTAGCCTAAGGCCTGGGCACCCCTAGGCTTAGGCTAGGGCATCCCAAGCCTTAGGCTATGGCACCCCTAGGCTTAGGCTAGGGTACCCCTAGGCTTTGGCTAGGGCACCCCTAGGCTTAGGCTAAGGCTAGGGGACTCCTAGGCTTAGGCTATGGCATCCCTAGGCTTAGGCAAGGGCACCCTAGGCTTAGGTTAGGGCACCCTTAGGCTTAGGCTAGGGCACCAATAGGCTTAGGCTATGGCTAGGTCACCCCTAGGCTTAGTCTAAGGCACCACTAGGCTTAGGCTAGCGCACCCCTAGGCTTAGGCTAGGGCACTCTTTTGCTTAGGCTAGGGCACCCCTAGGCTGAGGCTAGGGCACCCCTAGGCTGAGGCTAGAGCACCCATAGGCTTAGGCTAAGGCTAGGGCTCCCCTAGCCTAAGTCTAGGGCACCCCTAGGCTTAGGCTAGGGCACCCCTAGGCTTAAGCTAGGTCACCCGTAGGTTAAGGTTAAGGCTAGGTCTCCCCTATCCTTAGGCTAGTGCACCCCTAGGCTTTGGCTAGGGCACTCCTAATCTTAGGCTAGGTCACCCCTAGGATTAGGCTAAGGCTAGAGCTCCCCTAGCCTAACCCAAGGGCACACCGAGGATTAGGCTAAGGACCCCTAGGCTTATGCAAGGGCACCCCTAAGCTTAGGCTAAGGCATCCCTAGTCTTAGGCTAGGGCACCCCTAGGCTTAGGCTAAGGCTAGGGCTCCCCTAGCCTAAGGCTAGGGCACCACTAGGCTTAGGCAAGGGCACCCTTAGGCTTAGGCTAGGGCACCCCTAATCTTAGGCTAGGGCACCCTTAGGCTTAGGCTAGGGCACCCCAAGGCTTAGGCTAGGGCACCCCTCGGCTTAGGCTAGGGCACCCCTAGGCTTAGGCAGGGAACCCCTAGGCTTAGGTTAGGGCACCCCTATGCGTAGGCTAGGCACCCCTAGGCTTAGGCTAGGGCACCCCTAGGCTTAGGCTAGGGCACCCATAGGCTTAGGCTAGGGCACCCCTAAACTTAGGCTAGGGCACTCCTAGGCGTAGGCTAAGGCTAGGGCTCCCCTAGCCTAAGGCTAGGGCACCCCTAGCCTAAGGCTAGGGCACCCCTAGCCTAAGGCTAGGGCACCCCTAGGCTATGGCTAGGGCACACCTAGGCTTAGGCTAGGGCACCAATAGGCTTAGGCTAGGGCACCCCTAGGCTTAGGCTAAGGCTAGGGGACCCCTAGGCTTAGGCTAAGGCACCCCTCGGCTTAGGCTAGGGCACCCCTAAGTTTAGGCTAGGGCACTCTTAGGCTTAGGCTAAGGCTAGTGCTCCCCTAGCCTAAGGCTAGGGCACCCATAGTGTTAGGCTAGGGAACCCCTAGGCTTAGGCAAGGGCACCCCTAGGCTTAGGCTACGGCAGCCATAGGCTTAGGCTAAGGCTAGGGCTCCTCTAGCCTAAGGCCTGGGCACCCCTAGGCTTAGGCTAGGGCACCCCAAGGCTTAGGCTAAGGCTAGGGCACCCCTTGGCTTAGGCTAGGGCACCCCTAGGCTTAGGTTAGGGCACCCCTAGGCTTAGGCTAAAACACCCCTAGGCTTGGGCTAGGGCACCCCAAGGCTTAGGCTAAGGTTAGGGCTCCCCTAGCCTAAGGCTAGGGCAACCCTAGGCTTAGGCTAGGGCACCCCTTGGCTTAGGCTAGGGCACCACTAGGCTAAGGCTAGGGCTCCCCTAGGCTTAGGTCAGGGCACCCATAGGCTTAGGCTAGGGCACCCGTAGGCTTAGGCTAAGGCTAGGGCTCCCCTAGCCTAACCCTAGTGCACCCCTAGGCTTAGGCTAGGGCACCCCAAGGCTTAGGCTAGGGCACCACTAGTCTTAGGGTAGGGCACCCCTAGGCTTAGGCTAAGGCTAGGGCTCAGCTAGCGTAAGGCTAGGGCACCCCTAGGCTTAGGCTAGGGCACCCTTAGGCTTAGGCTAGGGCAGCCCTAGGCTTAGGGTAGGGCACCCCTAGGCTTAGGCTAGGTCACATCTAGGCTTAGGGTCGGGCACTCCTATGCTTAGGCTAAGGCAAGGGCTCCACTAGACTAAGGCTAGGGCACCCCTAGCCTTAGTCTAGGGCACCCGTAATCTTAGGCTAGGGCACCCCTAGGATTAGGCTAGGGCACCCCTTGGCTTAGGCTACGGCACCCCTAGGCTTGGGCTAGGGCACCCCTAGGTTTAGGCTAAGGTTAGTGCTCCCCTAGCCTAAGGTTACGGCACCCCTAGGCTTAGGATAGGGCACCCCTAGGCTTAGGATAGGGCACCACTAGGCTTAGACTAGGGCACCCCTAGGCTTAGGCAAAGTCTAGGGCTCCCCTAGCCTAAGGCTTGGGCACCCCTAGGCTTAGGCTAGGGCACCCCTAGGCTTAGGCTGGGGCACGCCTCGGCTTAAGCTAGGGCACCAGTAGGCTTAGGCTAAGGCTAGGTCTCCCCTATCCTAAGGCAAGGGCACCCCTAGGCTTTGGCTACGGCACTCCTAGGCTTAGGCTAGGGCACCCCTAGGATTAGGCTAGGGCTCCCCTAGCCTAACCCTAGGGCACACCTAAGCTTAGGCTAGGGACCCCTAGGCTTAGGCTAGGGCACCCCTAAGCTTAGGCTAGGGCACCCCAAGGCATAGGCTAGGACACCCCTAGGCTTAGGCTAAAGCTAGGGCTCCCCTAGCCTAAGGCTAGGGCACCACTAGGCCTAGGCTAGGTCACCCTTAGGCTTAGGATAGGGCACCCCTAAGCTTAGGCTAGGGCAACCCTAGGCTTAGGATAGGGCACCCCTAGGCTTAGGCTAGGACACCCCTAGGCTTAGGTTAAGGCTAGTGCTCCCCTAGCCTAAGGCTAGGGCACCCCTAGGGTTAGGCTAGGGCAACCCTAGGCTTAGGCTAGGGCAGCCCTATGCTTAGGCTAAGGCTAGGGCTCTCCTAGCCTATGGCTAGGGCACCCCTAGGCTTAGGCTAGAGCACCCGTAAGCTTAGTCAAGGGCACCCTTTGCCTTAGGCTAGGGCACCCCTAGGCTTAGGCTAGGGCACCCCCAGGCTTAGGCCAAGGCTAGGGTTCCCCTAGCCTAAGGCTGGGTCTCCCCTAGGCTCAGGCTAGGGCATCCCTAGGCTTAGGCTACGGCATCCCTAGGCTTAGGCTAAGGCTAGAGCTCCCCTAGCCTAAGGTGAGGGCACCCGTAGGCTTAGGATAGGGCACCCCTAGGCTTAGGCAAGGACACCCGTAGGCTTAGGCTACGACTCCCCTAGCCACAGGCTAGGGCACCCCTAGGCTTAGGCTAGTGCACCCCTAGGCTTAGGCTAGGGCAATCCTAGGCTAGACTAAGGCTAGGGCTCGCCTAGCCTCAGGCTAGCGCACCCGTAGGCTCAGGCTACGGCATCCCTAGGCTCAGGCTAGGGCACCCCTAGGCTTAGGCTAGGGCACGCCTAGGCTTAGGCTAGGGCACCCCTAAGCTTAGGCTAGGGCACCCCTAGGCGTAGGCTAAGGCTAGGGCTCCCCTAGCCTCAGGCTAAGGCACCACTAGGCTTAGGCAAGGGCAACCCTAGGCTTAGGCTCGGGCACCCCTAAGCTTAGGCTAAGGCTAGGGCTCCCCTAGGCTATGGCTAGGGCACCCCTAGGCTTAGGCTAGGGCACCCATAGGCTTAGTCTAGGGCACCCCTAGGCTTAGGCTAAGGCTAGGGGACCCCTAGGCTTAGGCTAAGATACCCCTAGGCTTAGGCTAGGGCACCCCTAAGTTTACGCTAGGGCACCCCTAGGCTTAGGCTAAGGCTAGAGGACCCCTAGGCTTAGGCTAAGGCACCCCTAGGCTTAGGCTAGGGCACCCCTAAGTTTACGCTAGGGCACCCCTAGGCGTAGGCTAAGGCTAGGGCTCCCCTAGCCTAAGGCTAGGGCACCCCTAGGCTTAGGCTAGGGCAACCCTAGGCTTAGGCTCGGGCACCCCTAAGCTTAGGCTAAGGCTAGGGCTCCCCTAGGCTATGGCTAGGGCACCCCTAGGCTTAGGCTAGGGCACCCATAGGCTTAGTCTAGGGCACCCCTAGGCTTAGGCTAAGGCTAGGGGACCCCTAGGCTTAGGCTAAGATACCCCTAGGCTTAGGCTAGGGCACCCCTAAGTTTACGCTAGGGCACCCCTAGGCTTAGGCTAAGGCTAGTGCTCCCCTAGCCTAAGGCTAGGGCACCCATAGGGTTAGGCTAGGGCACCCCTAGGCTTAGGCTAGGGCACCCCTAGGCTTAGGCTAGGGCAGCCATAGGGTTAGGCTAAGGCTAGGGCTCTTCTACCCTAAGGCCTGGGCACCCCTAGGCTTACTAGGGCACCCCTAGGCTTAGGCTAGCGCAACCCTAGGCTTAGGCTAGGGCACCCCTAGGCTTAGGCTAGGACACCCCTAGGCTTAGGCTAGGACACCCCTAGGCTTAGGCTAAGGCTAGGGCTCCCCTAGACTAACGGTAGGGCACCCCTAAGCTTAGGCTAGGGCACCCCAAGGCTTAGGCTAGGGCACCCCTAGGCTTAGGGTAGGGCACCCCAAGCCTTAGGGTAAGGCACCCCTAGGCTTAGGCTAGGGCACGCCTAGGCTTAGGCTAGGGCACCCCTAGGCTTAAGCAAAGGCTAGTGGTCCCCTAGCCTAAGGCTAGGGCACCCCTAGGGTTAGGCTAGGGCTCCCCTGGGCTATGGGTAGGGCACCCCTAGGCTTAGGCTAGGGCACCCATACGCTTAGGCTAGGGCGCCCCCAGGCTTAGGCTAAGGCTAGGGGACCCCTGGGCTTAGGCTAAGGCTCCACAGGCTTAGGCTAGGGCACCCCTAAGTTTACGCTAGGGCACCCCTAGGCTTAGGCTAAGGCTAGTGCTCCCCTAGCCTAAGGCTAGGGCACCCATAGGGTTAGGCTAGGGCACCACCTAGGCTTAGGCTAGGGCACCCCTAGGCTTAGGCTAGGGCAGCCATAGGCTTAGGCTAAGGCTAGGGCTCCTCTAGCCTAAGGCCTGGGCACCCCTAGGCTTAGGCTAGGGCATCCCAAGCCTTAGGCTATGGCACCCCTAGGCTTAGGCTAGGGTACCCCTAGGCTTTGGCTAGGGCACCCCTAGGCTTAGGCTAAGGCTAGGGGACTCCTAGGCTTAGGCTATGGCATCCCTAGGCTTAGGCAAGGGCACCCTAGGCTTAGGTTAGGGCACCCTTAGGCTTAGGCTAGGGCACCAATAGGCTTAGGCTATGGCTAGGTCACCCCTAGGCTTAGTCTAAGGCACCACTAGGCTTAGGCTAGCGCATCCCTAGGCTTAGGCTAGGGCACTCTTTTGCTTAGGCTAGGGCACCCCTAGGCTGAGGCTAGGGCACCCATAGGCTTAGGCTAAGGCTAGGGCTCCCCTAGCCTAAGTCTAGGGCACCCCTAGGCTTAGGCTAGGGCACCCCTAGGCTTAAGCTAGGTCACCCGTAGGTTAAGGTTAAGGCTAGGTCTCCCCTATCCTTAGGCTAGTGCACCCCTAGGCTTTGGCTAGGGCACTCCTAATCTTAGGCTAGGTCACCCCTAGGATTAGGCTAAGGCTAGAGCTCCCCTAGCCTAACCCAAGGGCACACCGAGGATTAGGCTAAGGACCCCTAGGCTTATGCAAGGGCACCCCTAAGCTTAGGCTAAGGCATCCCTAGTCTTAGGCTAGGGCACCCCTAGGCTTAGGCTAAGGCTAGGGCTCCCCTAGCCTAAGGCTAGGGCACCACTAGGCTTAGGCAAGGGCACCCTTAGGCTTAGGCTAGGGCACCCCTAATCTTAGGCTAGGGCACCCTTAGGCTTAGGCTAGGGCACCCCAAGGCTTAGGCTAGGGCACCCCTCGGCTTAGGCTAGGGCACCCTTAGGCTTAGGCAGGGAACCCCTAGGCTTAGGTTAGGGCACCCCTATGCGTAGGCTAGGCACCCCTAGACTTAGGCTAGGGCACCCCTTGGCTTAGTCTAGGTCACCCTAGGATGAGGATAAGGCTAGGGCTCCTCTAGCCTAACACTAGGGCATCCCTAGACTTGGGCTAGGGCACCCCTAGGCATAGGCTAGGGCACCCCTAGGCTTAGACTAAGGCTAGGGCTCCCCTAGCCTAAGCTATGGTCACCTCTAGGCTTAGTCTAGGGAACCCCTAGGTTTAGGCTAGGGTGCCCCAAGTCTTACGCTAAGGCTAGGAACCCCCTAGCCTTAGGTTAGGGAACCCCTAGGCTTAGGCTAGGGCACGCCTAGACTTAGGCTACGACACCCGTAGGCTAAGGCTAGGGCACCCCTAGTCTTAGGCTAGGGAACCGCTAGGCTTAGGCTAAGGCTAGGGCTCCCCTTGCCTAAAGCTAGGGCACCCCTAGGCTTAGACTAGGGCACCCCTAGGCATAGGCTAGAGCACCCCATTTCTTAGGATAAGGCACCCCTAGGTGTAGGCTAAGGCTAGGGCTCCACTAGACTAAGGCTAGGGCACCCCTAGCCTTAGGCTAGGGCACCCCTAGGCTTAGGCTAGGGCAACCCTAGGCTTATGCTAGGGCACCCCTAGGCTTAGGCTAGGGCACCCCTAGGCTTAGGCTAAGGCTAGGGCTCCCCAATCTAAGGATAAGGCACACCTAGGCTTAGGCTAGGGCACCCCTAGGCTTAGGCTAGGACACCACTAGGCTTACACTATTGCACCCCTAGGCTTAGGCAAGGGCACCCCAAGGGTTAGGCAAGGGCACCCCTAGGCTTAGGCTAGGGCACCCCTAGTCTTAGGCTAGGGCACCCCTAGGCTTAGGCTAAGGCAAGGGCTCCCCTAGCCTAAAACTAAGGCACCACTAGGCTTAGGGTAGGGAACCCCTAGGCGTAGACTAGGGCACCCCTAGGCTTAGGCTAGGGCACCCCTAGGCTTAGGCTAGGGCACCCCTAGGCTTAGGCTATGGCTAGGGCTCACCTAGCCTAAGGCTAGGGCACCCCTAGGCTTAGGCTAGGGCAACCCTCATCTTAGGGTAGGGCAGCCCTCGGCTTAGGGTAGGGCACCCCTAGGCTTAGGCTTGGGCACCCCTAGGCTTAGGCTAGGGCACCCCTAGGCTTAGGTTAAGGCTAGGGCTCAGCTAGGCTAAGGCTAGGGCAACCCTAGGCTTAGGGTAGCGCACCCCTAGGCTTAGGCTAGGGCACCCCTAGGCTTAGGCTAGGGCACACCTAGGCATAGGCTAAGGCTAGGGCTCCACTAGACTAAGGCTAGGGCACCTCTAGCCTTAGGCTAGAGCACCCCTAGGCTTAGGCTAGGGCACCTCTCGGCTTAGGCTAGGGAACCCCTAGGCTTAGGCTAGGGCACCCCTAGGCTTAGATTAGGTCACCCCTAGGATTAGGCTAGAGCACCCCTAGGCTTAGGGTAGGGCCCCCCTTGGCTTAGGCTAGGGCACCCCTAGGCTTAGGCTAGGGCACCCCTAGGCTTACGCTAGGGCACCCCTAAGCTTAGGCTAGGGCACCCCTAGTCTTAGGCTAGGACACCCCTAGGCTTAGGCTAAGGCTTGGTCTCCCCTAGCCTAAGGCTAGGGCACCCCTAGGCTTAGGCTAGGGCACCCCTTGGCTATGGCTAGGGCACCCCTAGGCCTAGGCTAGGGCACCCCTAGGCTTAGGCTAGGGAACACGTAGGCTTAGGCTAGGGCACCCGTAGGCTTAAGCTAGGGCACCCCTAGGCTTAGGTAGGGAACCCCTAGGCTTAGGTTAGGGCACCCTTATACTTAGGCTAGGCACTCCTATACTTAGGCTAGGGCACCCCTAGGCTTAGGCTGGGGCACCCCTAGGCTTAGGCTAAGTCTAGGGCTCCTCTAGCCTAACGCTAGGGCATCCCTAGGCTTGGGCTAGGGCACCCCTAGGCTTAGGCTAGGGCACCCCTAGGCTTAGGCTAGGGCACCCCAAGCCTTCGACTGAGGCGGGGTCTCCCGTAGCCTAAGGCTAGGGAACACCTAGGCTTAGGTTAGGGCACCCCTAGACTTAGGCTAGGGCACCCCTAGACTTAGGCTAGGGCACCCCTAGGCTTAGGCTAGGGCACCACTAGGCTTAGGCTAAGCTAGGGCTCCTCTAGCCTAACGCTAGGGCATCCCTAGGCTTGGGCTAAGGTACCCCTAGGCTTAGGCTAGGGCACCCCTAGGCTTAGACTAAGGCTAGGGCTCCACTAGCCTAAGGCTAGGGCACCCCTAGGCTTAGGATAGGGCACCCCTAGGCTTAGGCTAGGGCACCCCTAGGCTTAAGGTAAGGCTATGGCTCCTCTAGCCTAACTCTAGGGCATCCTTAGGCTTGGGCTAGGGCACCCCTAGGCTTAGGCTAGGGTAACCCAAGGCTTAGACTAGTGCACCCCAAGGCTTCGGCTAAGGCGAGGACTCCCCTAGCCTAAGGCTAGGGTACACCTAGGCTTAGGCTAGGGCACCCCAAGACTTAGGCTAGGGCACCCCTAGGCTTAGGCTAGGGAACCCCTAGGCTTAGGCTAAGGCTAGGGCTCCTGTAGCCTAACGCTAGGGCATCCCTAGGCTTGGGCTAGGGCACCCCTAGGCTTAGACTAAGGCTAGGGCTCCCCTAGCCTAAGGCTAGGGCACCCCAAGCCTTAGGATAGGGCACCCCTAGGCTTAGGCTAGCTCACCCCTAGGCTTAGGCTAGGGAACTCCTAGGTTTAGGCTAGGGCGCCCCAAGGCTTTGGCTAAGGCTAGGGCTCCCCTAGCCCAAGGCTAGGGGAACCCTAGGCTTAGGGTTGGGCACCCCTAGGCTTAGGCTAGGAAACACGTAGGCCTAGGATAGGGCACCCCTAGGCTTAGGCTAGGGCACCCCTAGGCTTAGGCTAAGGTTAGGGCTCCCCTAGCCTAAGACTAGGGCACCCCTAGTCTTAGGGTAGGGCAACCCTAGGCTTAGGTTAGGGCACCCCTAGGCTTAGGCTACGGCACCCCATGTCTTAGTCTAGGGCACCCCTAGGCTTAGGCTAAGGCTAGGGCTCCACTGTACTAAGGCTAGGGCACCCCTAGCCTTACGCTAGGGCACCCCTAGGCTTAGGCGAGGGCAACCGTAGGCTTAGGCAAGGGCACCCCTAGGCTTAGGCTAGGGCACCACTAGGCTTAAGCTAGGGCCCCCTAGGGTTAGGCTAGGGCCCCCTAGGTTTAGGCTAAGGCTAGGGCATCCCTAGGCGAAGGCTAGGGGACCCCTAGGCTTAGGCTAGGGCACCCTTAGGCTTAGGCAAGGGCACCCCTAGGCTTAGGCTAAGGCTATGGCTCCTCTAGCCTAAGGCTTGGGTAACCCTAGGCTTAGGCTAGGGCACCCCAAGGCTTAGGCTAGGGCACCCCTAGGCTTAGGCTAGGGCACGCCTAGGCTTAGGCTAGGGCACCCCTAGGCTTAGGCAAAGGCTAGTGGTCCCCTAGCCTAAGGCTAGGGCACCCCTAGGGTTAGGCTAGGGCTCACTTGGGCTATGGGTAGGGCACCCCTAGGCTTAGGCTAGGGCACCCATACGCTTAGGCTAGGGCGCCCCTAGGCTTAGGCTAAGGCTAGGGGACCCCTGGGCTTAGGCTAAGGCTCCACAGGCTTAGGCTAGGGCACCCCTAAGTTTACGCTAGGGCACCCCTAGGCTTAGGCTAAGGCTAGTGCTCCCCTAGCCTAAGGCTAGGGCACCCATAGGGTTAGGCTAGGGCACCACCTAGGCTTAGGCTAGGGCACCCCTAGGCTTAGGCTAGGGCAGCCATAGGCTTAGGCTAAGGCTAGGGCTCCTCTAGCCTAAGGCCTGGGCACCCCTAGGCTTAGGCTAGGGCATCCCAAGGCTTAGGCTATGGCACCCCTAGGCTTAGGCTAGGGTACCCTTAGGCTTTGGCTAGGGCACCCCTAGGCTTAGGCTAAGGCTAGGGGACTCCTAGGCTTAGGCTATGGCATCCCTAGGCTTAGGCAAGGGCACCCTCGGCTTAGGTTAGGGCACCCTTAGGCTTAGGCTAGGGCACCACTAGGCTTAGGCTATGGCAAGGTCACCCTTAGGGTTAGGCTATGGCTAGGTCACCCCTAGGCTTAGTCTAAGGCACCACTAGGCTTAGGCTAGCGCACCCCTAGGCTTAGGCTAGGGCACTCTTTTGCTTAGGCTAGGGCACCCCTAGGCTGAGGCTAGGGCACCCATAGGCTTAGGCTAAGGCTAGGGCTCCCCTAGCCTAAGTCTAGGGCACCCCTAGGCTTAGGCTAGGGCACCCCTAGGCTTAAGCTAGGTCACCCGTAGGCTTAGGCTAACGCTAGGTCTCCCCTATCCTTAGGCTAGGGCACCCCTAGGCTTTGGCTAGGGCACTCCTAGTCTTAGGCTAGGGCACCCCTAGGATTAGGCTAAGGCTAGAGCTCCCCTAGCCTAACCCAAGGGCACACCGAGGATTAGGCTAAGGACCCCTAGGCTTATGCAAGGGCACCCCTAAGCTTAGGCTAGGTTATCCCTAGTCTTAGGCTAGGGCACCCCTAGGCTTAGGCTAAGGCTAGGGCTCCCCTGGCCTAAGGCTAGGGCACCCCTAGGCTTAGACTAGGGCACCCCTAGACTTAGGCTAGGGCACCCCATTTCTTAGGATAAGGCACCCCTAGGTGTAGGCTAAGGCTAGGGCTCCACTAGACTAAGGCTAGGGCACCCCTAGCCTTAGGCTAGGGCACCCCTAGGCTTAGGCTAGGGCAACCCTAGGCTTATGCTAGGGCACCCCTAGGCTTAGGCTAGGGCACCCCTAGGCTTAGGCTAAGGCTAGGGCTCCCCAATCTAAGGATAAGGCACACCTAGGCTTAGGCTAGGGCACCCTTAGGCTTAGGCTAGGGCACCACTAGGCTTAGGCTATGGCTAGGTCACCCCTAGGCTTAGTCTAAGGAACCACTAGGCTTAGGCTAGCGCACCCCTAGGCTTAGGCTAGGGCACTCTTTTGCTTAGGCTAGGGCACCCCTAGGCTGAGGCTAGGGCACCCCTAGGCTGAGGCTAGGGCACCCATAGGCTTAGGCTAAGGCTAGGGCTCCCCTAGCCTTAGGTTAGGGAACCCCTAGGCTTAGGCAAGGGCACGCCTAGGCTTAGGCTACGACACCCGTAGGCTAAGGCTAGGGCACCCCTAGTCTTAGGCTAGGGAACCGCTAGGCTTAGGCTAAGGCTAGGGCTCCCCTAGCCTAAAGCTAGGGCACCGCTAGGCTTAGACTAGGTCACCCCTAGACTTAGGCTAGGGCACCCCATTTCTTAGGATAAGGCACCCCTAGGTGTAGGCTAAGGCTAGGGCTCCACTAGAATAAGGCTAGGGCACCCCTAGCCTTAGGCTAGGGCACCCCTAGGCTTAGGCTAGGGCAACCCTAGGCTTATGCTAGGGCACCCCTAGGCTTAGGCTAGGGCACCCCTAGGCTTAGGCTAAGGCTAGGGCTCCCCAATCTAAGGATAAGGCACACCTAGGCTTAGGCTAGGGCACCCCTAGGCTTAGGCTAGGACACCACTAGGCTTACACTAGGGCACCCCTAGGCTTAGGCAAGGGCACCCCTAGGCTTAGGCAAGGGCACCCCTAGGCTTAGGCTAGGGCACCCCTAGTCTTAGGCTAGGGCACCCCTAGGCTTAGGCTAAGGCAAGGGCTCCCCTAGCCTAAAACTAAGGCACCACTAGGCTTAGGGTAGGGAACCCCTAGGCGTAGGCTAAGGCACCCCTAGGCGTAGGCTAGGGCACCCCTAGGCTTAGGCTAGGGCACCACTAGGCTTAGGCTAGGGCACCCCTAGGCTTAGGCTAAGGCTAGGGCTCACCTAGCCTAAGGCTAGGGCACCCCTAGGCTTAGGCTAGGGCAACCCTCGTCTTAGGGTAGGGCACCCCTCGGCTTAGGGTAGGGCACCCCTAGGCTTAGGCTAGGGCACCCCTAGGCTTAGGCAAGGGCACCCCTAGGCTTAGGTTAAGGCTAGGGCTCAGCTAGGCTAAGGCTAGGGCAACCCTAGGCTTAGGGTAGCGCACCCCTAGGCTTAGGCTAGGGCACCCCTAGGCTTAGGCTAGGGCACCCCTAGGCTTAGGCTAAGTCTAGGGCTCCACTAGACTAAGGCTAGGGCACCTCTAGCCTTAGGCTTGGGCACCCCTAGGCTTAGGCTAGGGCACCTCTCGGCTTAGGCTAGGGAACCCCTAGGCTTAGGCTAGGGCACCCCTAGGCTTAGATTAGGTCACCCCTAGGATTAGGCTAGAGCACGCCTAGGCTTAGGGTAGGGCACCCATAGGCTTAGGCTAGGGCACCCCTAGGCTTAGGCTAGGGCACCCCTAGGCTTACGCTATGGCACCCCTAAGCTTAGGGTAGGGCACCCCTAGTCTTAAGCTAGGACACCCCTAGGCTTAGGCTAAGGCTTGGTCTCCCCTAGCCTAAGGCTAGGGCACCCATAGGCTTAGGCTAGGGCACCCCTTGGCTTACTCTAGGGCACCCCTAAGCTAAGGCTTGGTCTCCCCTAGCCTAAGTCTAGGGCACCCCTAGGCTTAGGATAGGGCACCCCTTGGCTATGGCTAGGGCACCCCTAGGCCTAGGCTAGGGCACCCCTAGGCTTAGGCTAGGGAACACGTAGGCTTAGGCTAGGGCACCCGTAGGCTTAAGCTAGGGCACCCCTAGGCTTAGGTAGGGAACCCCTAGGCTTAGGTTAGGGCACCCTTATACTTAGGCTAGGCACTCCTATACTTAGGCTAGGGCACCCCTAGGCTTAGGCTGGGGCACCCCTAGGCTTAGGCTAAGTCTAGGGCTCCTCTAGCCTAACGCTAGGGCATCCCTAGGCTTGGGCTAAGGCACCCCTAGGCTTAGGCTAGGGCACCCCAAGCCTTCGACTGAGGCGAGGTCTCCCCTAGTCTAATGCTAGGGTACACCTAGGCTTAGGTTAGGGCACCCCTAGACTTAGGCTAGGGCACGCCTAGGCTTAGGCTAGGGCACCACTAGGCTTAGGCTAAGCTAGGGCTCCTCTAGCCTAACGCTAGGGCATCCCTAGGCTTGGGCTTAGGTACCCCTAGGCTTAGGCTAGGGCACCCCTAGGCTTAGACTAAGGCTAGGGCTCCACTAGCCTAAGGCTAGGGCACCCATAGGCTTAGGCTAGGGCACCCCTAGGCTTAGGCTAGGGCACCACTAGGCTTAAGGTAAGGCTATGGCTCCTCTAGCCTAACGCTAGGGCACCCCTAGACTTAGGCTAGGGCACCCCTAGGCTTAGGCTAGGGAACCCCTAGGCTTAGGCTAAGGCTAGGGCTCCTGTAGCCTAACGCTAGGGCATCCCTAGGCTTGGGCTAGGGCACCCCTAGGCTTAGACTAAGGCTAGGGCTTCCCTAGCCTAAGGCTAGGGCACCCCAAGCCTTAGGATAGGGCACCCCTAGGCTTAGGCTAGCTCACCCCTAGGCTTAGGCTAGGGAACTCCTAGGTTTAGGCTAGGGCGCCCCAAGGCTTTGGCTAAGGCTAGGGCTCCCCTAGCCCAAGGCTAGGGGAACCCTAGGCTTAGGGTAGGGCACCCCTAGGCTTAGCTAGGAAACCCGTAGGCTTAGGATAGGGCACCCCTAGGCTTAGGCTAGGGTACCCCTAGGCTTAGGCTAAGGTTAGGGCTCCCCTAGCCTAAGACTAGGGCACCCCTAGTCTTAGGGTAGGGCAACCCTAGGCTTAGGCTAGGGCACCCCTAGGCTTAGGCTACGGCACCCCATGTCTTAGTCTAGGGCACCCCTAGGCTTAGGCTAAGGCTAGGGCTCCACTGTACTAAGGCTAGGGCACCCCTAGCCTTACGCTAGGGCACCCATAGGCTTAGGCGAGGGCAACCGTAGGCTTAGGCTAGGGCACCCCTAGGCTTAGGCTAGGGCACCACTAGGCTTAAGCTAGGGCCCCCTAGGTTTAGGCTAGGGCCCCCTAGGTTTAGGCTAAGGCTAGGGCATCCCTAGGCGTAGGCTAGGGGACCCCTAGGCTTAGGCTAGGGCACCTTAGGCTTAGGCTAGGGCACCCCTAGGCTTAGGCTAAGGCTATGGCTCCTCTAGCCTAAGTCTAGGGTACCCCTAGGCTTAGGCTAGGACACCCCTAGACTTAGGCTAGGGCACCTCTAGGCTTAGGCTAGGACACCCCTAGGCTTAAGCTAAGGCTAGGGCTCCCCTAGCCTAAGGCTAGCGCACCCCTACGGTTAGGCTAGGGCAACCCTAGGCTTCGGCTAGGGCACCCCTTAGCTTAGGCTAAGGCTAGGACTCCCCTAGCCTAAGGCTAGGGAACCCCTAGGTTTAGGCTAGGGTGCCCCAAGGCTTAGGCTAAGGCTAGGGCTCCCCTAGCCTAAGGCTAGCGTACCCCTACGGTTAGGCTAGGGCACCCCTAGGCTTCGGCTAGGGCAGCCATAGGCTTAGGCTAAGGCTAGGGCTCCTCTAGCCTAAGGCCTGGGCACCCCTAGGCTTAGGCTATGGCACCCCTAGGCTTAGGCTAGGGCAACCCTAAGCTTAGGCTAGGGCACCCCTAGGCTTAGGCTACGGCACCCCTAGGCTTAGGCTAGGGCACCCCTAGGCTTAGGCTAGTGCACCCCTAGGCTTAGGCTAGGGCTCAACTAGCCTAAGGCTAGGGCAAGCCTAGGCTTAGGCTAGGGCACCCCTAGGCTTAGGGTAGGGCACCCCTCGGCTTAGGCTAGGGCACGCTTAGGCTTAGGCTAGTCCTCCCCTAGCCTAAGGCTAGGGCACCCCTAGGGTTAGACTAAGGCACCCCTAAGCTTAAGCTAAAGCTAGGGCTACTCTAGCCTAAGGCCTGGGCACCCCTAGGCTTAGGCTAGGGCACCCCTAGGCTTAGGCTAAGGCACCCCTAGGCTTAGGCTAGGGCACCCCTAGGCTTAGCCTAGGGCACCCCTAGGCTTAGGCTAAGGCTAGGGGACCCCTAGGCTTAGGCTACGGCATCCCTAGGCTTAGGCAAGGGCACCCTAGTCTTAGGTTAGGGCACCCTTAGGCTTATGCTAGGGTACCCCTAGGCTTAGGTTAAGGCGAGGTCACCCCTAGGCTAAGTCTAAGGCACCCCTAGGCTTAGGCTAGGGCACTCCTAAGCTTAAGCTAGGGCACCCCTAGGCTGAGGCTAGGGAACTCCTAGGCTGAGGCTAGGGCACCCATAGGCTTAGGCTAAGGCTAGGGCTCCCCTAGCCTAAGGCTAGGGCACCCCTAGGCTTAGGCTAGGGCACCCCTATGCTTTAGCTAGGGCAGCCGTAGGCTTAGGCTAAGGCTAGGTCTCCCCTATCCTAAGGCTAGGGCACCCCTAGGCTTTGGCTAGGGCACTCCTAGGCTTAGGCTAGGGCACCCTTAGGAATAGGCTAAGGCTACGTCTCCCCTAATCTAAGGCTAGGGCACCCCAGGCTTTGGCTAGGGCACTCCTAGGCTTAGGCTAGGGCACCCTTAGGATTAGGCTAAGGCTAGGCCTCCCCTCGCCTAACACTAGGGCACCCCTAGGCTTAGGCTAGGGATCCCTAGGCTTAGGCTAGGGCACCCCTAAGCTTAGGCTAGGACACCCCTAGTCTTAGGCTAGGCCACTTCTAGGCTTAGGCTAAGGCTAGGGCTCCCATATCCTAAGGCTAGGGCACCACTAGGCTTAGGCTAGGGCACCCTTAGGCTTAGGCTAGGGCACCCCTAAGCTTAGGCTAGGGCACCCCTAGGCTTAGGCTAGGGCACCCCTAGCCTTAGGCTAGGGCACCCCTAGGCTTAGGCTAGAGCACCCATAGGCTTAGGCTAGAGCACCCATAGGCTTAGGGTAAGGCTAGTGCTCACCTAGCCTAAGGCTAGGGCACCCCTAGGGTAAGGCTAGGGCACCCCTAGGCATAGGCTAGGGCAGCCCTAGGCTTAGGCTAAAGCTAGGGCTCGCCTAGCATAAGGCTAGGGCACCCCTAAGCTTAGGCTATAGAGCACCTGTAGGCTTAAGCAAGGGCACCCCTAGGCTTAGGCTAAGGCTAGGGCTCCCCTAGCCTAAGGCTAGGGCACCCCTAGGCTCAGGCTAGGGCATCCCTAGGCTTAGGCTACGGCACACCTAGGCTTAGGCTAAGGCTAGGGCTCCCCAAGCCTAAGGCGAGGGCACCCGTAGGCTGAGGCTAGGGCACCACTGGCTTAGGTTAGGGAACACCTAGGCTTAGGCTAGGGCACCCTTAGGCTTGGACTAAGGCTACGGCTCCTCTAACCTCAGGCTAGGGCACCCCTAGACTCAGGCTATGGCACCCCTAGGCTTAGGCTAGGGCAATCCTAGGCTAGACTAAAGCTAGGGCTCCCATAGCCTCAGGCTAGGGCACCCGTAGGCTAAGGCTAGTGCACCCCTAGGCTCTGGCTAGGGCACCCCTAGGCTCAGGCTAGGGCACCCCTAGGCTTAGGCTAGGGCACCCCTAATCTCAGGCAAGGGCACCCCTAGGCGAAGGCTAAGGCTAGGGCTCCCCTATCCCAAGGCTAGGGCACCCCTAGGCTTAGACTAGGGCAACCCTAGGCTTAGGCTCGGGCACCCCTAAACTTAGGCTAAGGCTAGGGCTCCCCTAGCCTATGGTTAGGGCACCCCTAGGCTTAGGCTAGGGCACCCATAGGCTTAAGCTAGGGCACCCCTAGGTTTAGGCTAAGGCTAGGGGACCCCTAGGCTTAGGCTAAGGCACCCCTAGGCTTAGGCTAGGGCACCCCTAAGTTTAGGCTAGGGTACCCCTAGGCTTAGGCTAAAGCTAGGGCTCCCCAAGGCTTAGGCTAGGGCACACCTAGGCTAAGGCTACGGCACCCCTAGGCTCAGGCTAGGGTACCCCTAGGCTTAAGGTATGGCTAGGAGACACCTAGGTTTAGGCTAGGGCACCCCAAGGCTTAGGCTAATGGTAGGGGACCCCTAGGCTTAGGCTAGGGCACCCCTAGCCTAAGGCTAGGGCACTCCTACGCTCAGGCTAGGGCACCCCTACACTTAGGCTAGGGCACCCCTAGGCTTAGGCTACGGCACCCTTAGACTTAGGCTAGGGCACCCCTATCTTAGGCTAGGGCACCCCTAGGCTTAGGCTAAGGCTAGGGCTCCCCTAGCCTAAGGCTAGGGCACCCCTAGGCTTAGGCTAGGGCAACCCTAGGCTCAGGCTAGGGCACCCCTAGGCTCAGGTTAGGGCACCACAAGGCTTAGGCTAGGGTACCCCTAATCTCAGACTAGGGCACCCCTAGGCGAAGGTAAAGGCTAGGGCTCCCCTATCCCAAGGCTTGGGCACCCCTAGGCTTAGGCTAGGGCAACCCTAGGCTTAGGCGAGGGCACCCCTAAACTTACGCTAAGGCTAGTGCTTCCCTAGCCTAAGGCGAGGGCACCCCTAGGCTTAGGCTAGGGCACCCATAGGCTTAGGCTAGGGCACCCCTAGGCTTAGGTAGAGAACCCCTAGTCTTATGTTAGGGCACCCTTATGCTTAGGCTAGGCACTCCTAGACTTTGGCTAGGGCACCCCTAGGCTTTGGCTGGGGCACCCCTAGGCTTAGGCTAAGTCTAGGGCTCCTCTAGCCTAACGATAGGGCATCCCTAGGCTTGGGCTAGGGCACCCCTAGGCTTAGGCTAGGGCACCCCTAGGCTTAGGCTAGGGCACCCCTAGGCTTAGGCTAAGCTAGGGCTCCTCTAGCATAACGCTAGGACATCCCTAGGCTTGGGCTAAGGCACCCCTAGTCTTAGGCTAGGGCACCCCTATGCTTAGACGAAGGCTAGGGCTCCCCTAGCCTAAGGCTAGGGCACCCCTAGCCTTAGGCTAGGGCACCCCTAGGCTTAGGCTAGGGCACCCCTAGGCTTAGGCTAGGGCACCCCTAGGCTTAGGCTAAGGCTAGGGCTCCTGTAGCCTAACGCTAGGGCATCCCTAGGCTTGGACTAGGGCACCCCTAGGCTTAGACTAAGGCTAGGGCTCCCCTAGCCTAATGCTAGGGCACCCCTAGCCTTAGGATAGGGCACCCCTAGGCTTAGGCTAGCTCACCCCTAGGCTTAGGCTAGGGAACCCCTAGGTTTAGGATAGGGCGCCCCAAGGCTTTGGCTAAGGCTAGGGCTCCCCTAGCCTAAGGCTAGGGGAACCCTAGGCTTAGGGTAGGGCACCCCTAGGCTTAGGCTAGGAAACCCGTAGGCTTAGGCTAGGGCACCCCTAGGCTTAGGCTAGGGCACCCCTAGGCTTAGGCTAAGGCTAGGGCTCCCCTAGCCTATGACTAGGGCACCCCTAGGCTTAGGGTATGGCAACCCTAGGCTTAGGCTAGGGCACCCCTAGGCTTAGGCTACGGCACCCAATGTCTTAGTCTAGGGCACCCCTAGGATTAGGCTAAGGTTAGGGCTCCACTGTACTAAGGCTAGGGCACCCCTAGCCTTACGCTAGGGCACCCCTAGGCTTAGACTAGGGCAACCGTAGGCTTAGGCTAGGGCACCCCTAGGCTTAGGCTAGGGGCCCCTAGGTTTAGGCTAAGGCTAGGGCATCCCTAGGCTTAGGCTAGGGGACCGCTAGCCTTAGGCTAGGGCACCTTTAGGCTTAGGCTAGGGCACCCCTAGGCTTAGGTTAAGGCTATGGCTCCTCTAGCCTAAGGCTTGGGTACCCCTAGGCTTAGGCTAGGACACCCCTAGACTTAGGCTAGGGCACCTCTAGGCTTAGGCTAGGACACCCCTAGGCTTAGGCTAAGGCTAGGGCTCCTCTAGCCTAACGCTAGGGCATCCCTATGCTTCGGCTAGGGCACCCCTAAGCTTAGGCTAAGGCTATGGCTCCCCTAGCCTAAGGCTAGGACACCCCTAGGCTTAGGCTAGGGCACCCCTAGGCTTAGGCTAGGACAACCGTAGGCTTAGGCTAGGACACCCCTAGGCTTAGGCTAGGGCACCCCTAGGCTTAGGCTAAAGCTAGGGCTCCCCTAGCCTAAGGCTAGGGCACCCCTAGGCTTAGGCAAGTGCACCCCTAGGCTAGGGCTAGGGCACCCCTAGGCTTAGGATAGGGCACCCCTTAGCTTAGGATAGGGCACCCCTAGGCTTAGGCTAGGGCACCCCTAGGCTTAGGCTAGGGCACCCCTAGGCTTAGGCTAGGGCACCCCTAGGCTTAGGCTAGGGCACCCCTAGGCTTAGGCTAGGGCACCCCTAGGCTTAGGCTAGGGCACCCCTCGGCTTAGGCTAGGGCAGCCCTCGGCTTAGGCTAGGGCAGCCCTAGGTTTAGGCTAGGGCAGCCCTAGGCTTAGGCTAGGGCACCCCTAGGCTTAGGCTAAGGTTAGGGCTTCCCTAGCCTAAGGCTAGGGCACCCCTAGGCTTAGGCTAGGGCACCCGTAGGCTTAGGCTAGGGCACCCCTAAGCTTAGGTAGGGAACCCCTAGGCTTAGGATAGGGCACCCCTATGCTTAGGCTAGGCAACCCTAGACTTAGGCTAGGGAACCCCTAGGCTTAGGGCAAGGCCAGGGTTCCTCTAGCCTAACGCTACGGCATCCATAGGCTTGGGCTAGGGCACCCCTAGGCTTAGGCTAGGGCACCCCTAGGCTTAGGCTAGGGCACACCTTGACATAGGCTAGGGCACCCCTAGGCTTAGGCTAGGGCACCTCTATCGTAGGCTAGGGCACCCCTAGGCTTAGGCTGGGTCACCCCTAGGCTTACGCTAAGTCTAGGGCTCCTCTAGCCTAACGCTAGGGCATCCATAGGCTTGGGCTAGGGCACCCCTAGGCTTAGGCTAGGGCAGCCCTAGGTTTAGGCTAGGGCACCCCAAGCCTTCGGCTGAAGCGAGGTCTCCCCTAGCCTAAGGCTAGGGTACACCTAGGCTTAGGCTAGGGCACCCCTAGACTTAGGCTAGGGAACCCCTAGGCTTAGGCTAGGGCACCCCTAGGCTTAGGCTAAGCTAGGGCTCCTCTAGCCTAACGCTAGGGCATCCCCAGGCTTGGGCTAAGGCACCCCTAGGCTTAGGCTAGTGCGCCCCTAGGCTTAGGCTAAGGCTAGGGCTCCCCTAGCCTAAGGCTAGGGCACCCCTAGGCTTAGGCTAGGGCAACCCTAGGCTCAGGCTAGGGCACCCCTAGGCTCAGGTTAGGGCACCCCTAGGCTTAGGCTAGGGCACCCCTAAGCTTAGGTAGGGAACCCCTAGGCTTAGGATAGGGCACCCCTATGCTTAGGCTAGGCAACCCTAGACTTAGGCTAGGGAACCCCTAGGCTTAGGGCAAGGCCAGGGTTCCTCTAGCCTAACGCTACGGCATCCATAGGCTTGGGCTAGGGCACCCCTAGGCTTAGGCTAGGGCACCCCTAGGCTTAGGCTAGGGCACACCTTGACATAGGCTAGGGCACCCCTAGGCTTAGGCTAGGGCACCTCTATCGTAGGCTAGGGCACCCCTAGGCTTAGGCTGGGTCACCCCTAGGCTTACGCTAAGTCTAGGGCTCCTCTAGCCTAACGCTAGGGCATCCATAGGCTTGGGCTAGGGCACCCCTAGGCTTAGGCTAGGGCAGCCCTAGGTTTAGGCTAGGGCACCCCAAGCCTTCGGCTGAAGCGAGGTCTCCCCTAGCCTAAGGCTAGGGTACACCTAGGCTTAGGCTAGGGCACCCCTAGACTTAGGCTAGGGAACCCCTAGGCTTAGGCTAGGGCACCCCTAGGCTTAGGCTAAGCTAGGGCTCCTCTAGCCTAACGCTAGGGCATCCCCAGGCTTGGGCTAAGGCACCCCTAGGCTTAGGCTAGTGCGCCCCTAGGCTTAGGCTAAGGCTAGGGCTCCCCTAGCCTAAGGCTAGGGCACCCCTAGGCTTAGGCTAGGGCAACCCTAGGCTCAGGCTAGGGCACCCCTAGGCTCAGGTTAGGGCACCCCTAGGCTTAGGCTAGGGTACCCCTAATCTCAGGCTAGGGCACCCCTAGGCGAAGGCTAAGGCTAGGGCTCCCCTATCCCAAGGCTTGGGCACCCCTAGGCTTAGGCTAGGGCAACCCTAGGCTTAGGCTCGGGCACCCCTAAACTTAGGCTAAGGCTAGTGCTTCCCTAGCCTAAGGCGAGGGCACCCCTAGGCTTAGGCTAGGGCACCCCTAGGCTTAGGCTAGGGCACCCCTAGGCTTAGGCTAGGGCACACCTTGACATAGGCTAGGGCACCCCTAGGCTTAGGCTAGGGCACCTCTATCGTAGGCTAGGGCACCCCTAGGCTTAGGCTGGGTCACCCCTAGGCTTACGCTAAGTCTAGGGCTCCTCTAGCCTAACGCTAGGGCATCCATAGGCTTGGGCTAGGGCACCCCTAGGCTTAGGCTAGGGCACCCCTCGGCTTAGGCTAGGGCAGCCCTCGGCTTAGGCTAGGGCAGCCCTAGGTTTAGGCTAGGGCAGCCCTCGGCTTAGGCTAGGGCAGCCCTAGGTTTAGGCTAGGGCAGCCCTAGGCTTAGGCTAGGGCACCCCTAGGCTTAGGCTAAGGTTAGGGCTTCCCTAGCCTAAGGCTAGGGCACCCCTAGGCTTAGGCTAGGGCACCCGTAGGCTTAGGCTAGGGCACCCCTAAGCTTAGGTAGGGAACCCCTAGGCTTAGGATAGGGCACCCCTATGCTTAGGCTAGGCAACCCTAGACTTAGGCTAGGGAACCCCTAGGCTTAGGGCAAGGCCAGGGTTCCTCTAGCCTAACGCTACGGCATCCATAGGCTTGGGCTAGGGCACCCCTAGGCTTAGGCTAGGGCACCCCTAGGCTTAGGCTAGGGCACACCTTGACATAGGCTAGGGCACCCCTAGGCTTAGGCTAGGGCACCTCTATCGTAGGCTAGGGCACCCCTAGGCTTAGGCTGGGTCACCCCTAGGCTTACGCTAAGTCTAGGGCTCCTCTAGCCTAACGCTAGGGCATCCATAGGCTTGGGCTAGGGCACCCCTAGGCTTAGGCTAGGGCAGCCCTAGGTTTAGGCTAGGGCACCCCAAGCCTTCGGCTGAAGCGAGGTCTCCCCTAGCCTAAGGCTAGGGTACACCTAGGCTTAGGCTAGGGCACCCCTAGACTTAGGCTAGGGAACCCCTAGGCTTAGGCTAGGGCACCCCTAGGCTTAGGCTAAGCTAGGGCTCCTCTAGCCTAACGCTAGGGCATCCCCAGGCTTGGGCTAAGGCACCCCTAGGCTTAGGCTAGTGCGCCCCTAGGCTTAGGCTAAGGCTAGGGCTCCCCTAGCCTAAGGCTAGGGCACCCCTAGGCTTAGGCTAGGGCAACCCTAGGCTCAGGCTAGGGCACCCCTAGGCTCAGGTTAGGGCACCCCTAGGCTTAGGCTAGGGTACCCCTAATCTCAGGCTAGGGCACCCCTAGGCGAAGGCTAAGGCTAGGGCTCCCCTATCCCAAGGCTTGGGCACCCCTAGGCTTAGGCTAGGGCAACCCTAGGCTTAGGCTCGGGCACCCCTAAACTTAGGCTAAGGCTAGTGCTTCCCTAGCCTAAGGCGAGGGCACCCCTAGGCTTAGGCTAGGGCACCCATAGGCTTAGGCTAGTGCACCCCTAGGCTTAGGTAGGGAAGCCCTAGGCTTATGTTAGGGCACCCTTATGCTTAGGCTAGGCACTCCTAGACTTTGGCTAGGGCACCCCTAGGCTTTGGCTGGGGCACCCCTAGGCTTAGGCTAAGTCTAGGGCTCCTCTAGCCTAACGCTAGGGCATCCCTAGGCTTGGGCTAGGGCACCCCTAGGCTTAGGCTAGGGCACCCCAAGCCTTCGGCTGAGGCGAGGTCTCCCATAGAATTAGGCTAGGGTACACCTAGGCTTAGGCTAGGGCACCCCTAGACTTAGGCTAGGGCACCCCTAGGCTTAGGCTAGGGCACCCCTAGGCTTAGGCTAGGGCACCCCTAGGCTTAGGCTAAGGTTAGGGCTTCCCTAGCCTAAGGCTAGGGCACCCCTAGGCTTAGGCTAGGGCACCCCTAAGCTTAGGTAGGGAACCCCTAGGCTTAGGATAGGGCACCCCTATGCTTAGGCTAGGCAACCCTAGACTTAGGCTAGGGCACCCCTAGGCTTAGGGTAAGGCCAGGGTTCCTCTAGCCTAACGCTACGGCATCCATAGGCTTGGGCTAGGGCACCCCTAGGCTTAGGCTAGGGCACCCCTAGGCTTAGGCTAGGGCACACCTTGACATAGGCTAGGGCACCCCTAGGCTTAGGCTAGGGCACCCCTAGGCTTAGGCTAGGGTACCCCTAGGCTTAGGCTAAGGGTAGGGCTCCCCTAGTCTAAGGCTGGGGCACCCTTAGGCTTAGACTAGGGCACCCCTAGGCTTAGGTTAGGGCACCCCTAGGCTTAGGCTAGGGCACCTCTATCGTAGGCTAGGGCACCCCTAGGCTTAGGCTGGGTCACCCCTAGGCTTACGCTAAGTCTAGGGCTCCTCTAGCCTAACGCTAGGGCATCCATAGGCTTGGGCTAGGGCACCCCTAGGCTTAGGCTAGGGCAGCCCTAGGTTTAGGCTAGGGCACCCCAAGCCTTCGGCTGAAGCGAGGTCTCCCCTAGCCTAAGGCTAGGGTACACCTAGGCTTAGGCTAGGGCACCCCTAGACTTAGGCTAGGGAACCCCTAGGCTTAGGCTAGGGCACCCCTAGGCTTAGGCTAAGCTAGGGCTCCTCTAGCCTAACGCTAGGGCATCCCCAGGCTTGGGCTAAGGCACCCCTAGGCTTAGGCTAGGGCGCCCCTAGGCTTAGGCTAAGGCTAGGGCTCCCCTAGCCTAAGGCTAGGGCACCCCTAGGCTTAGGCTAGGGCAACCCTAGGCTCAGGCTAGGGCACCCCTAGGCTCAGGTTAGGGCACCCCTGGGCTTAGGCTAGGGTACCCCTAATCTCAGGCTAGGGCACCCCTAGGCGAAGGCTAAGGCTAGGGCTCCCCTATCCCAAGCCTTGGGCACCCCTAGGCTTAGGCTAGGGCAACCCTAGGCTTAGGCTCGGGCACCCCTAAACTTAGGCTAAGACTAGTGCTTCCCTAGCCTAAGGCGAGGGCACCCCTAGGCTTAGGCTAGGGCACCCATAGGCTTAGGCTAGGGCACCCCTAGGCTTAGGTAGGGAAGCCCTAGGCTTATGTTAGGGCACCCTTATGCTTAGGCTAGGCACTCCTAGACTTTGGCTAGGGCACCCCTAGGCTTTGGCTGGGGCACCCCTAGGCTTAGGCTAAGTCTAGGGCTCCTCTAGCCTAACGCTAGGGCATCCCTAGGCTTGGGCTAGGGCACCCCTAGGCTTAGGCTAGGGCACCCCAAGCCTTCGGCTGAGGCGAGGTCTCCCCTAGAATTAGGCTAGGGTACACCTAGGCTTAGGCTAGGGCACCCCTAGACTTAGGCTAGGGCACCCCTAGGCTTAGGCTAGGGCACCCCTAGGCTTAGGCTAAGCTAGGGCTCCTCTAGCCTAACGCTAGGGCATCCCTAGGCTTGGGCTAAGGCACCCCTAGTCTTAGGCTAGGGCACCCCTATACTTAGACTAAGGCTAGGGCTCCCCTAGCCTTATACTTAGACTAAGGCTAGGGCACCCCTAGCCTTAGGCTAGGGCACCCCTAGGCTTAGGCTAAGGCTAGTGCTTCCCTAGCCTAAGGCGAGGGCACCCCTAGGCTTAGGCTAGGGCACCCATAGGCTTAGGCTAGGGCACCCCTAGGCTTAGGTAGAGAACCCCTAGTCTTATGTTAGGGCACCCTTATGCTTAGGCTAGGCACTCCTAGACTTTGGCTAGGGCACCCCTAGGCTTTGGCTGGGGCACCCCTAGGCTTAGGCTAAGTCTAGGGCTCCTCTAGCCTAACGCTAGGGCATCCCTAGGCTTGGGCTAGGGCACCCCTAGGCTTAGGCTAGGGCACCCCTAGGCTTAGGCTAGGGCACCCCTAGGCTTAGGCTAAGCTAGGGCTCCTCTAGCCTAACGCTAGGACATCCCTAGGCTTGGGCTAAGGCACCCCTAGTCTTAGGCTAGGGCACCCCTATGCTTAGACGAAGGCTAGGGCTCCCCTAGCCTAAGGCTAGGGCACCCCTAGCCTTAGGCTAGGGCACCCCTAGGCTTAGGCTAGGGCACCCCTAGGCTTAGGCTAGGGCACCCCTAGGCTTAGGCTAAGGCTAGGGCTCCTGTAGCCTAACGCTAGGGCATCCCTAGGCTTGGACTAGGGCACCCCTAGGCTTAGACTAAGGCTAGGGCTCCCCTAGCCTAATGCTAGGGCACCCCTAGCCTTAGGATAGGGCACCCCTAGGCTTAGGCTAGCTCACCCCTAGGCTTAGGCTAGGGAACCCCTAGGTTTAGGATAGGGCGCCCCAAGGCTTTGGCTAAGGCTAGGGCTCCCCTAGCCTACGGCTAGGGGAACCCTAGGGTTAGGGTAGGGCACCCCTAGGCTTAGGCTAGGAAACCCGTAGGCTTAGGCTAGGGCACCCCTAGGCTTAGGCTAGGGCACACTAGGCTTAGGCTAAGGCTAGGGCTCCCCTAGCCTATGACTAGGGCACCCCTAGGCTTAGGGTATGGCAACCCTAGGCTTAGGCTAGGGCACCCCTAGGCTTAGGCTACGGCACCCAATGTCTTAGTCTAGGGCACCCCTAGGCTTAGGCTAAGGTTAGGGCTCCACTGTACTAAGGCTAGGGCACTCCTAGCCTTACGCTAGGGCACCCCTAGGCTTAGACTAGGGCAACCGTAGGCTTAGGCTAGGGCACCCCTAGGCTTAGGCTAGGGCACCCCTAGGCTTAGCCTAGGGCCCCCTAGGTTTAGGTTAAGGCTAGGGCATCCCTAGGCTTAGGATAAGGGACCGCTAGCCTTAGGCTAGGGCACCTTTAGGCTTAGGCTAGGGCACCCCCAGGCTTAGGTTAAGGCTATGGCTCCTCTAGCCTAAGGCTTGGGTACCCCTAGGCTTAAGCTAGGACACCCCTAGACTTAGGCTAGGGCACCTCTAGGCTTAGGCTAGGACACCCCTAGGCTTAGGCTAAGGCTAGGGCTCCTCTAGCCTAACGCTAGGGCATCCCTAGGCTTCGGCTAGGGCACCCCTAAGCTTAGGCTAAGGCTATGGCTCCCCTAGCCTAAGGCTAGGACACCCCTAGACTTAGGCTAGGGCACCCCTAGGCTTAGGCTAGGACAACCGTAGGCATAGGCTAGGACACCCCTAGGCTTAGGCTAGGGCACCCCTAGGCTTAGGCTAAAGCTAGGGCTCCCCTAGCCTAAGGCTAGGGCACCCCTAGGCTTAGGCAAGGGCACCCCTAGGCTAGGGCTAGGGCAGCCCTAGGATTAGGATAGGGCACCCCTTAGCTTAGGATAGGGCACCCCTAGGCTTAGGACAGGGAACCCCTAGACTTAGGCTAGGGCACCCCTAGGCTTAGGCTAGGGCACCCCTAGGCTTAGGTTAGGGCACCCCTAGGCTTAGGCTAGGGCACCCCTAGGCTTAGGCTAGGGCACCCCTAGGCTTAGGCTAGGGCAGCCCTAGGCTTAGGCTTCGGCAGCCCTAGGTTTAGGCTAGGGCAGCCCTAGGCTTAGGCTAGGGCACCCCTAGGCTTAGGCTAAGGTTAGGGCTTCCCTAGCCTAAGGCTAGGGCACCCCTAGGCTTAGGCTAGGTCACCCGTAGGCTTAGGCTAGGGCACCCCTATGCTTAGGTAGGGAACCCCTAGGCTTAGGATAGGGCACCCCTATGCTTAGGCTAGGCAACCCTAGACTTAGGTTAGGGCACCCCTAGGCTTAGGGTAAGGCCAGGGTTCCTCTAGCCTAACGCTACGGCATCCATAGGCTTGGGCTAGGGCACCCCTAGGCTTAGGCTAGGGCACCCCTAGGCTTAGGCTAGGGCACACCTTGACATAGGCTAAGGCACCCCTAGGCTTAGGCTAGGGCATCCCTAGGCTTAGGCTAGGGCACCCCTAGGCTTAGGCTAAGGCTAGGGCTCCCCTAGTCTAAGGCTAGGGCAAACTTAGGCTTAGACTAGGGCACCCCTAGGCTTAAGTTAGGGCACCCCTTGGCTTAGGCTAGGGCACCTCTATCTTAGGCTAGGGCACCCCTAGGCTTAGGCTGGGGCACCCCTAGGCTTAGGCTAAGTCTAGGGCTCCTCTAGCCTAACGCTAGGGCATCCATAGGCTTGGGCTAGGGCACCCCTAGGCTTAGGCTAGGGCAGCCCTAGGCTTAGGCTAGGGCACCCCAAGCCTTCGGCTGAAGCGAGGTCTCCCCTAGCCTAAGGCTAAGGTACACCTAGGCTTAGGCTAGGGCACCCCGAGACTTAGGCTAGTGCACCCCTAGGCTTAGGCTAGGGCACCCCTAGGCTTAGGCTAAGCTAGGGCTCCTCTAGCCTAACGCTAGGGCATCCCCAGGCTTGGGCTAAGGCACCCCTAGGCTTAGGCTAGGGCGCCCCTAGGCTTAGACTAAGGCTAGGGGTCCCCTAGCCTAAGGCTAGGGCACCCCTAGCCTTAGGCTAGGGCACCCCTAGGCTTAGGCTAGGGCACCCCTAGGCTTAGGCTAGGGCACCCCTAGGCTTAGGGTAAGGCTAGGGCTCCTGTAGCCTAACGCTAGGGCATCCCTAGGCTTGGGCTAGGTCACCCCGTGTCTTAGGCTAGGGCACCCCTATCTTAGGCTAGGGCATCCCTAGGCTTAGGCTAAGGCTAGGGTACCCTTAGGCTTAGGCTAGGGCACCCCTAAGCTTAGGGTAAGGCTAGGGCTCCACTAGACTAAGGCTAGGGCACCCCTAGCCTTAGCCTAGGGCACTCCAAGGCTTAGGCTAGCTCACCTCTAGGCTTAGGCTACGGAACCCTTAGGCTTAGGCAAGGGCACCCCTAGGCTTAGGAAAGGGCACCCCTAGGCTTAGGATAGGGCACCCCTAGACTTAGGCTAGGGAACCCCTAGGCTTAGGCTAGGGCACCCCTAGGCTTAGGCTAAGCTAGGGCTCCTCTAGCCTAACGCTAGGGCATCCCCAGGCTTGGGCTAAGGCACCCCTAGGCTTAGGCTAGGGCGCCCCTAGGCTTAGACTAAGGCTAGGGTTCCCCAAACTAAGGCTAGGGCACCCCTAGCCTTAGGCTAGGGCACCCCTAGGCTTAGGCTAGGGCTCCCCTAGGCTTAGGATAGGGCACCCCTAGGCTTAGGCTAGGGCACCCCTAGGCTTAGGCTAGGGCAGCCCTAGGCTTAGGCTAGGGCAGCCGTAGCTTTAGGCTAGGGCACCCCTAGGCTTAGGCTAAGGTTAGGGGTTCCCTAGCCTAAGGCTAGGGCACCCCTAGGCTTAGGCTAGGGCACCCGTAGGCTTAGGCTAGGGCACCCCTAAGCATAGGTAGGGAACCCCTAGGCTTAGGATAGGGCACCCCTATGCTTAGGCTAGGCAACCCTAGACTTAGGCTAGGGCACCCCTAGGCCTAGGGTAAGGCCTGGGTTCCTCTAGCCTAACGCTACGGCATCCATAGGCTTGGGCTAGGGCACCCCTAGGCTTAGGCTAGGGCACCCCTAGGCTTAGGCTAAGTCTAGGGCTCCACTAGACTAAGGCTAGGGCACCTCTAGCCTTAGTCTTGGGCACCCCTAGGCTTAGGCTAGGGCACCTCTCGGCTTAGGCTAGGGAACCCCTAGGCTTAGGCTAGGGCACCCCTAGGCTTAGATTAGGTCACCCCTAGGATTAGGCTAGAGCACGCCTAGGCTTAGGGTAGGGCACCCATAGGCTTAGGCTAGGGCACCCCTAGGCTTAGGCTAGGGCACCCCTAGGCTTACGCAAGGGCACCCCTAAGCTTAGGGTAGGGCACCCCTAGTCTTAAGCTAGGACACCCCTAGGCTTAGGCTAAGGCTTGGTCTCCCCTAGCCTAAGGCTAGGGCACCCATAGGCTTAGGCTAGGGCACCCCTTGGCTTACTCTAGGGAACCCCTAAGCTAAGGCTTGGTCTCCCCTAGCCTAAGTCTAGGGCACCCCTAGGCTTAGGATAGGGCACCCCTTGGCTATGGCTAGGGCACCCCTAGGCCTAGGCTAGGGCACCCCTAGGCTTAGGCTAGGGAACACGTAGGCTTAGGCTAGGGCACCCGTAGGCTTAAGCTAGGGCACCCCAAGGCTTAGGTAGGGAACCCCTAGGCTTAGGTTAGGGCACCCTTATACTTAGGCTAGGCACTCCTATACTTAGGCTAGGGCACCCCTAGGCTTAGGCTGGGGCACCCCTAGGCTTAGGCTAAGTCTAGGGCTCCTCTAGCCTAACGCTAGGGCATCCCTAGGCTTGGGCTAAGGCACCCCTAGGCTTAGGCTAGGGCACCCCAAGCCTTCGACTGAGGTGAGGTCTCCCCTAGCCTAATGCTAGGGTACACCTAGGCTTAGGTTAGGGCACCCCTAGACTTAGGCTAGGGCACCCCTAGGCTTAGGCTAGGGCACCACTAGGCTTAGGCTAAGCTAGGGCTCCTCTAGCCTAACGCTAGGGCATCCCTAGGCTTGGGCTAAGGTACCCCTAGGCTTAGGCTAGGGCACCCCTAGGCTTAGACTAAGGCTAGGGCTCCACTAGCCTAAGGCTAGGGCACCCATAGGCTTAGGCTAGGGCACCCCTAGGCTTAGGCTAGGGCACCCCTAGGCTTAAGGTAAGGCTATGGCTCCTCTAGCCTAACGCTAGGGCACCCCTAGACTTAGGCTAGGGCACCCCTAGGCTTAGGCTAGGGAACCCCTAGGCTTAGGCTAAGGCTAGGGCTCCTGTAGCCTAACGCTAGGGCATCCCTAGGCTTGGGCTAGGGCACCCCTAGGCTTAGACTAAGGCTAGGGCTTCCCTAGCCTAAGGCTAGGGCACCCCAAGCCTTAGGATAGGGCACCCCTAGGCTTAGGCTAGCTCACCCCTAGGCTTAGGCTAGGGAACTCCTAGGTTTAGGCTAGGGCGCCCCAAGGCTTTGGCTAAGGCTAGGGCTCCCCTAGCCCAAGGCTAGGGGAACCCTAGGCTTAGGGTAGGGCACCCCTAGGCTTAGGCTAGGAAACCCGTAGGCTTAGGATAGGGCACCCCTAGGCTTAGGCTAGGGCACCCCTAGGCTTAGGCTAAGGTTAGGGCTCCCCTAGCCTAAGACTAGGGCACCCCTAGTCTTAGGGTAGGGCAACCCTAGGCTTAGGTTAGGGCACCCCTAGGCTTAGGCTACGGCACCCCATGTCTTAGTCTAGGGCACCCCTAGGCTTAGGCTAAGGCTAGGGCTCCACTGTACTAAGGCTAGGGCACCCCTAGCCTTACGCTAGGGCACCCATAGGCTTAGGCGAGGGCAACCGTAGGCTTAGGCTAGGGCACCCCTAGGCTTAGGCTAGGGCACCACTAGGCTTAAGCTAGGGCCCCCTAGGTTTAGGCTAGGGCCCCCTAGGTTTAGGCTAAGGCTAGGGCATCCCTAGGCGTAGGCTAGGGGACCCCTAGGCTTAGGCTAGGGCACCTTAGGCTTAGGCTAGGGCACCCCTAGGCTTAGGCTAAGGCTATGGCTCCTCTAGCCTAAGTCTAGGGTACCCCTAGGCTTAGGCTAGGACACCCCTAGACTTAGGCTAGGGCACCTCTAGGCTTAGGCTAGGACACCCCTAGGCTTAAGCTAAGGCTAGGGCTCCCCTAGCCTAAGGCTAGCGCACCCCTACGGTTAGGCTATGGCAACCCTAGGCTTCGGCTAGGGCACCCCTAAGCTTAGGCTAAGGCTAGGACTCCCCTAGCCTAAGGCTAGGGAACCCCTAGGTTTAGGCTAGGTTGCCCCAAGGCTTAGGCTAAGGCTAGGGCTCCCCTAGCCTAAGGCTAGCGTACCCCTACGGTTAGGCTAGGGCACCCCTAGGCTTCGGCTAGGGCAGCCATAGGCTTAGGCTAAGGCTAGGGCTCCTCTAGCCTAAGGCCTGGGCACCCCTAGGCTTAGGCTATGGCACCCCTAGGCTTAGGCTAGGGCAACCCTAAGCTTAGGCTAGGGCACCCCTAGGCTTAGGCTACGGCACCCCTAGGCTTAGGCTAGGGCACCCCTAGGCTTAGGCTAGTGCACCCCTAGGCTTAGGCTTAGGCTAGGGCTCAACTAGCCTAAGGCTAGGGCAAGCCTAGGCTTAGGCTAGGGCACCCCTAGGCTTAGGGTAGGGCACCCGTCGGCTTAGGCTAGGGCACGCCTAGGCTTAGGCTAGTCCTCCCCTAGCCTAAGGCTAGGGCACCCCTAGGGTTAGACTAAGGCACCCCTTAGCTTAAGCTAAAGCTAGGGCTACTCTAGCCTAAGGCCTGGGCACCCCTAGGCTTAGGCTAGGGCACCCCTAGGCTTAGGCTAAGGCACCCCTAGGCTTAGGCTAGGGCACCCCTAGGCTTAGCCTAGGGCACCCCTAGGCTTAGGCTAAGGCTAGGGGACCCCTAGGCTTAGGCTACGGCATCCCTAGGCTTAGGCAAGGGCACCCTAGTCTTAGGTTAGGGCACCCTTAGGCTTATGCTAGGGTACCCCTAGGCTTAGGTTAAGGCGAGGTCACCCCTAGGCTAAGTCTAAGGCACCCCTAGGCTTAGGCTAGGGCACTCCTAAGCTTAAGCTAGGGCACCCCTAGGCTGAGGCTAGGGAACCCCTAGGCTGAGGCTAGGGCACCCATAGGCTTAGGCTAAGGCTAGGGCTCCCCTAGCCTAAGGCTAGGGCACCCCTAGACTTAGGCTAGGGCACCCCTAGGCTTAGGCTAGGGCACCACTAGGCTTAGGCTAAGCTAGGGCTCCTCTAGCCTAACGCTAGGGCATCCCTAGGCTTGGGCTAAGGTACCCCTAGGCTTAGGCTAGGGCACCCCTAGGCTTAGACTAAGGCTAGGGCTCCACTAGCCTAAGGCTAGGGCACCCATAGGCTTAGGCTAGGGCACCCCTAGGCTTAGGCTAGGGCACCCCTAGGCTTAAGGTAAGGCTATGGCTCCTCTAGCCTAACGCTAGGGCACCCCTAGACTTAGGCTAGGGCACCCCTAGGCTTAGGCTAGGGAACCCCTAGGCTTAGGCTAAGGCTAGGGCTCCTGTAGCCTAACGCTAGGGCATCCCTAGGCTTGGGCTAGGGCACCCCTAGGCTTAGACTAAGGCTAGGGCTTCCCTAGCCTAAGGCTAGGGCACCCCAAGCCTTAGGATAGGGCACCCCTAGGCTTAGGCTAGCTCACCCCTAGGCTTAGGCTAGGGAACTCCTAGGTTTAGGCTAGGGCGCCCCAAGGCTTTGGCTAAGGCTAGGGCTCCCCTAGCCCAAGGCTAGGGGAACCCTAGGCTTAGGGTAGGGCACCCCTAGGCTTAGGCTAGGAAACCCGTAGGCTTAGGATAGGGCACCCCTAGGCTTAGGCTAGGGCACCCCTAGGCTTAGGCTAAGGTTAGGGCTCCCCTAGCCTAAGACTAGGGCACCCCTAGTCTTAGGGTAGGGCAACCCTAGGCTTAGGTTAGGGCACCCCTAGGCTTAGGCTACGGCACCCCATGTCTTAGTCTAGGGCACCCCTAGGCTTAGGCTAAGGCTAGGGCTCCACTGTACTAAGGCTAGGGCACCCCTAGCCTTACGCTAGGGCACCCATAGGCTTAGGCGAGGGCAACCGTAGGCTTAGGCTAGGGCACCCCTAGGCTTAGGCTAGGGCACCACTAGGCTTAAGCTAGGGCCCCCTAGGTTTAGGCTAGGGCCCCCTAGGTTTAGGCTAAGGCTAGGGCATCCCTAGGCGTAGGCTAGGGGACCCCTAGGCTTAGGCTAGGGCACCTTAGGCTTAGGCTAGGGCACCCCTAGGCTTAGGCTAAGGCTATGGCTCCTCTAGCCTAAGTCTAGGGTACCCCTAGGCTTAGGCTAGGACACCCCTAGACTTAGGCTAGGGCACCTCTAGGCTTAGGCTAGGACACCCCTAGGCTTAAGCTAAGGCTAGGGCTCCCCTAGCCTAAGGCTAGCGCACCCCTACGGTTAGGCTAGGGCAACCCTAGGCTTCGGCTAGGGCAGCCATAGGCTTAGGCTAAGGCTAGGGCTCCTCTAGCCTAAGGCCTGGGCACCCCTAGGCTTAGGCTATGGCACCCCTAGGCTTAGGCTAGGGCAACCCTAAGCTTAGGCTAGGGCACCCCTAGGCTTAGGCTACGGCACCCCTAGGCTTAGGCTAGGGCACCCCTAGGCTTAGGCTAGTGCACCCCTAGGCTTAGGCTTAGGCTAGGGCTCAACTAGCCTAAGGCTAGGGCAAGCCTAGGCTTAGGCTAGGGCACCCCTAGGCTTAGGGTAGGGCACCCGTCGGCTTAGGCTAGGGCACGCCTAGGCTTAGGCTAGTCCTCCCCTAGCCTAAGGCTAGGGCACCCCTAGGATTAGACTAAGGCACCCCTTAGCTTAAGCTAAAGCTAGGGCTACTCTAGCCTAAGGCCTGGGCACCCCTAGGCTTAGGCTAGGGCACCCCTAGGCTTAGGCTAAGGCACCCCTAGGCTTAGGCTAAGGCTAGGGGACCCCTAGGCTTAGGCTACGGCATCCCTAGGCTTAGGCAAGGGCACCCTAGTCTTAGGTTAGGGCACCCTTAGGCTTATGCTAGGGTACCCCTAGGCTTAGGTTAAGGCGAGGTCACCCCTAGGCTAAGTCTAAGGCACCCCTAGGCTTAGGCTAGGGCACTCCTAAGCTTAAGCTAGGGCACCCCTAGGCTGAGGCTAGGGAACCCCTAGGCTGAGGCTAGGGCACCCATAGGCTTAGGCTAAGGCTAGGGCTCCCCTAGCCTAAGGCTAGGGCACCCCTAGGCTTAGGCTAGGGCACCCCTATGCTTTAGCTAGGGCAGCCGTAGGCTTAGGCTAAGGCTAGGTCTCCCCTATCCTAAGGCTAGGGCACCCCTAGGCTTTGGCTAGGGCACTCCTAGGCTTAGGCTAGGGCACCCTTAGGAATAGGCTAAGGCTACGTCTCCCCTAATCTAAGGCTAGGGCACCCCAGGCTTTGGCTAGGGCACTCCTAGGCTTAGGCTAGGGCACCCTTAGGATTAGGCTAAGGCTAGGCCTCCCCTCGCCTAACACTAGGGCTCCCCTAGGCTTAGGCTAGGGATCCCTAGGCTTAGGCTAGGGCACCCCTAAGCTTAGGCTAGGACACCCCTAGTCTTAGGCTAGGCCACTTCTAGGCTTAGGCTAAGGCTAGGGCTCCCATATCCTAAGGCTAGGGCACCACTAGGCTTAGGCTAGGGCACCCTTAGGCTTAGGCTAGGACACCCCTAAGCTTAGGCTAGGGCACCCCTAGGCTTAGGCTAGGGCACCCCTAGCCTTAGGCTAGGGCACCCCTAGGCTTAGGCTAGAGCACCCATAGGCTTAGGCTAGAGCACCCATAGGCTTAGGGTAAGGCTAGTGCTCACCTAGCCTAAGGCTAGGGCACCCCTAGGGTTAGGCTAGGGCACCCCTAGGCATAGGCTAGGGCGGCCCTAGGCTTAGGCTAAAGCTAGGGCTCGCCTAGCCTAAGGCTAGGGCACCCCTAGGCTTTTGGCTATAGAGCACCTGTAGGCTTAAGCAAGGGCACCCCTAGGCTTAGGCTAAGGCTAGGGCTCCCCTAGCCTAAGGCTAGGGCACCCCTAGGCTCAGGCTAGGGCATCCCTAGGCTTAGGCTACGGCACACCTAGGCTTAGGCTAAGGCTAGGGCTCCCCAAGCCTAAGGCGAGGGCACCCGTAGGCTGAGGCTAGGGCACCACTGGCTTAGGTTAGGGAACACCTAGGCTTAGGCTAGGGCACCCTTAGGCTTGGACTAAGGCTACGGCTCCCCTAACCTCAGGCTAGGGCACCCCTAGACTCAGGCTATGGCACCCCTAGGCTTAGGCTAGGGCAATCCTAGGCTAGACTAAAGCTAGGGCTCCCATAGCCTCAGGCTAGGGCACCCGTAGGCTCAGGCTAGTGCACCCCTAGGCTCTGGCTAGGGCACCCCTAGGCTCAGGCTAGGGCACCCCTAGGCTTAGGCTAGGGCACCCCTAATCTCAGGCAAGGGCACCCCTAGGCGAAGGCTAAGGCTAGGGCTCCCCTATCCCAAGGCTAGGGCACCCCTAGGCTTAGACTAGGGCAACCCTAGGCTTAGGCTCGGGCACCCCTAAACTTAGGCTAAGGCTAGGGCTCCCCTAGCCTATGGCTAGGGCACCCCTAGGCTTAGGCTAGGGCACCCATAGGCTTAAGCTAGGGCACCCCTAGGTTTAGGCTAAGGCTAGGGGACCCCTAGGCTTAGGCTAAGGCACCCCTAGGCTTAGGCTAGGGCACCCCTAAGATTAGGCTAGGGTACCCCTAGGCTTAGGCTAAAGCTAGGGCTCCCCAAGGCTTAGGCTAGGGCACACCTAGGCTAAGGCTACGGCACCCCTAGGCTCAGGCTAGGGTACCCCTAGGCTTAAGGTATGGCTAGGAGACACCTAGGTTTAGGCTAGGGCACCCCAAGGCTTAGGCTAATGGTAGGGGACCCCTAGGCTTAGGCTAGGGCACCCCTAGCCTAAGGCTAGGGCACTCCTACGCTCAGGCTAGGGCACCCCTACACTTAGGCTAGGGCACCCCTAGGCTTAGGCTAGGGCACCCTTAGACTTAGGCTAGGGCACCCCTATCTTAGGCTAGGGCACCCCTAGGCTTAGGCTAAGGCTAGGGCTCCCCTAGCCTAAGGCTAGGGCACCCCTAGGCTTAGGCTAGGGCAACCCTAGGCTCAGGCTAGGGCACCCCTAGGCTCAGGTTAGGGCACCCCTAGGCTTAGGCTAGGGTACCCCTAATCTCAGGCTAGGGCACCCCTAGGCGAAGGTAAAGGCTAGGGCTCCCCTATCCCAAGGCTTGGGCACCCCTAGGCTTAGGCTAGGGCAACCCTAGGCTTAGGCGAGGGCACCCCTAAACTTACGCTAAGGCTAGTGCTTCCCTAGCCTAAGGCGAGGGCACCCCTAGGCTTAGGCTAGGGCACCCATAGGCTTAGGCTAGGGCACCCCTAGGCTTAGGTAGAGAACCCCTAGTCTTATGTTAGGGCACCCTTATGCTTAGGCTAGGCACTCCTAGACTTTGGCTAGGGCACCCCTAGGCTTTGGCTGGGGCACCCCTAGGCTTAGGCTAAGTCTAGGGCTCCTCTAGCCTAACGCTAGGGCATCCCTAGGCTTGGGCTAGGGCACCCCTAGGCTTAGGCTAGGGCACCCCTAGGCTTAGGCTAGGGCACCCCTAGGCTTAGGCTAAGCTAGGGCTCCTCTAGCCTAACGCTAGGACATCCCTAGGCTTGGGCTAAGGCACCCCTAGTCTTAGGCTAGGGCACCCCTATGCTTAGACGAAGGCTAGGGCTCCCCTAGCCTAAGGCTAGGGCACCCCTAGCCTTAGGCTAGGGCACCCCTAGGCTTAGGCTAGGGCACCCCTAGGCTTAGGCTAGGGCACCCCTAGGCTTAGGCTAAGGTTAGGGCTCCTGTAGCCTAACGCTAGGGCATCCGTAGGCTTGGACTAGGGCACCCCTAGGCTTAGACTAAGGCTAGGGCTCCCCTAGCCTAATGCTAGGGCACCCCTAGCCTTAGGATAGGGCACCCCTAGGCTTAGGCTAGCTCACCCCTAGGCTTAGGCTAGGGAACCCCTAGGTTTAGGATAGGGCGCCCCAAGGCTTTGGCTAAGGCTAGGGCTCCCCTAGCCTAAGGCTAGGGGAACCCTAGGCTTAGGGTAGGGCACCCCTAGGCTTAGGCTAGGAAACCCGTAGGCTTAGGCTAGGGCACCCCTAGGCTTAGGCTAGGGCACCCCTAGGATTAGGCTAAGGCTAGGGCTCCCCTAGCCTATGACTAGGGCACCCCTAGGCTTAGGGTATGGCAACCCTAGGCTTAGGCTAGGGCACCCCTAGGCTTAGGCTACGGCACCCAATGTCTTAGTCTAGGGCACCCCAATGATTAGGCTAAGGTTAGGGCTCCACTGTACTAAGGCTAGGGCACCCCTAGCCTTACGCTAGGGCACCCCTAGGCTTAGACTAGGGCAACCGTAGGCTTAGGCTAGGGCACCCCTAGGCTTAGGCTAGGGGCCCCTAGGTTTAGGCTAAGGCTAGGGCATCCCTAGGCTTAGGCTAGGGGACCGCTAGCCTTAGGCTAGGGCACCTTTAGGCTTAGGCTAGGGCACCCCTAGGCTTAGGTTAAGGCTATGGCTCCTCTAGCCTAAGGCTTGGGTACCCCTAGGCTTAGGCTAGGACACCCCTAGACTTAGGCTAGGGCACCTCTAGGCTTAGGCTAGGACACCCCTAGGCTTAGGCTAAGGCTAGGGCTCCTCTAGCCTAACGCTAGGGCATCCCTATGCTTCGGCTAGGGCACCCCTAAGCTTAGGCTAAGGCTATGGCTCCCCTAGCCTAAGGCTAGGACACCCCTAGGCTTAGGCTAGGGCACCCCTAGGCTTAGGCTAGGACAACCGTAGGCTTAGGCTAGGACACCCCTAGGCTTAGGCTAGGGCACCCCTAGGCTTAGGCTAAAGCTAGGGCTCCCCTAGCCTAAGGCTAGGGCACCCCTAAGCTTAGGCAAGTGCACCCCTAGGCTAGGGCTAGGGCACCCCTAGGCTTAGGATAGGGCACCCCTTAGCTTAGGATAGGGCACCCCTAGGCTTAGGATAGGGCACCCCTAGGATTAGGCTAGGGCACCCCTAGGCTTAGGCTAGGGCACCCCTAGGCTTAGGCTAGGGCACCCCTAGGCTTAGGCTAGGGCACCCCTAGGCTTAGGCTAGGGCACCCCTCGGCTTAGGCTAGGGCAGCCCTCGGCTTAGGCTAGGGCAGCCCTAGGTTTAGGCTAGGGCAGCCCTAGGCTTAGGCTAGGGCACCCCTAGGCTTAGGCTAAGGTTAGGGCTTCCCTAGCCTAAGGCTAGGGCACCCCTAGGCTTAGGCTAGGGCACCCGTAGGCTTAGGCTAGGGCACCCCTAAGCTTAGGTAGGGAACCCCTAGGCTTAGGATAGGGCACCCCTATGCTTAGGCTAGGCAACCCTAGACTTAGGCTAGGGCACCCCTAGGCTTAGGGTAAGGCCAGGGTTCCTCTAGCCTAACGCTACGGCATCCATAGGCTTGGGCTAGGGCACCCCTAGGCTTAGGCTAGGGCACCCCTAGGCTTAGGCTAGGGCACACCTTGACATAGGCTAGGGCACCCCTAGGCTTAGGCTAGGGCACCTCTATCGTAGGCTAGGGCACCCCTAGGCTTAGGCTGGGTCACCCCTAGGCTTACGCTAAGTCTAGGGCTCCTCTAGCCTAACGCTAGGGCATCCATAGGCTTGGGCTAGGGCACCCCTAGGCTTAGGCTAGGGCAGCCCTAGGTTTAGGCTAGGGCACCCCAAGCCTTCGGCTGAAGCGAGGTCTCCCCTAGCCTAAGGCTAGGGTACACCTAGGCTTAGGCTAGGGCACCCCTAGACTTAGGCTAGGGAACCCCTAGGCTTAGGCTAGGGCACCCCTAGGCTTAGGCTAAGCTAGGGCTCCTCTAGCCTAACGCTAGGGCATCCCCAGGCTTGGGCTAAGGCACCCCTAGGCTTAGGCTAGGGCGCCCCTAGGCTTAGGCTAAGGCTAGGGCTCCCCTAGCCTAAGGCTAGGGCACCCCTAGGCTTAGGCTAGGGCAACCCTAGGCTCAGGCTAGGGCACCCCTAGGCTCAGGTTAGGGCACCCCTAGGCTTAGGCTAGGGTACCCCTAATCTCAGGCTAGGGCACCCCTAGGCGAAGGCTAAGGCTAGGGCTCCCCTATCCCAAGGCTTGGGCACCCCTAGGCTTAGGCTAGGGCAACCCTAGGCTTAGGCTCGGGCACCCCTAAACTTAGGCTAAGGCTAGTGCTTCCCTAGCCTAAGGGGAGGGCACCCCTAGGCTTAGGCTAGGGCACCCATAGGCTTAGGCTAGGGCACCCCTAGGCTTAGGTAGGGAAGCCCTAGGCTTATGTTAGGGCACCCTTATGCTTAGGCTAGGCACTCCTAGACTTTGGCTAGGGCACCCCTAGGCTTTGGCTGGGGCACCCCTAGGCTTAGGCTAAGTCTAGGGCTCCTCTAGCCTAACGCTAGGGCATCCCTAGGCTTGGGCTAGGGCACCCCTAGGCTTAGGCTAGGGCACCCCAAGCCTTCGGCTGAGGCGAGGTCTCCCCTAGAATTAGGCTAGGGTACACCTAGGCTTAGGCTAGGGCACCCCTAGACTTAGGTTAGGGCACCCCTAGGCTTAGGCTAGGGCACCCCTAGGCTTAGGCTAAGGTTAGGGCTTCCCTAGCCTAAGGCTAGGGCACCCCTAGGCTTAGGCTAGGGCACCCCTAAGCTTAGGTAGGGAACCCCTAGGCTTAGGATAGGGCACCCCTATGCTTAGGCTAGGCAACCCTAGACTTAGGCTAGGGCACCCCTAGGCTTAGGGTAAGGCCAGGGTTCCTCTAGCCTAACGCTACGGCATCCATAGGCTTGGGCTAGGGCACTCCTAGGCTTAGGCTAGGGCACCCCTAGGCTTAGGCTAGGGCACACCTTGACATAGGCTAGGGCACCCCTAGGCTTAGGCTAGGGTACCCCTAGGCTTAGGCTAAGGGTAGGGCTCCCCTAGTCTAAGGCTGGGGCACCCTTAGGCTTAGACTAGGGCACCCCTAGGCTTAGGTTAGGGCACCCCTAGGCTTAGGCTAGGGCACCTCTATCGTAGGCTAGGGCACCCCTAGGCTTAGGCTGGGTCACCCCTAGGCTTACGCTAAGTCTAGGGCTCCTCTAGCCTAACGCTAGGGCATCCATAGGCTTGGGCTAGGGCACCCCTAGGCTTAGGCTAGGGCAGCCCTAGGTTTAGGCTAGGGCACCCCAAGCCTTCGGCTGAAGCGAGGTCTCCCCTAGCCTAAGGCTAGGGTACACCTAGGCTTAGGCTAGGGCACCCCTAGACTTAGGCTAAGGAACCCCTAGGCTTAGGCTAGGGCACCCCTAGGCTTAGGCTAAGCTAGGGCTCCTCTAGCCTAACGCTAGGGCATCCCCAGGCTTGGGCTAAGGCACCCCTAGGCTTAGGCTAGGGCGCCCCTAGGCTTAGGCTAAGGCTAGGGCTCCCCTAGCCTAAGGCTAGGGCACCCCTAGGCTTAGGCTAGGGCAACCCTAGGCTCAGGCTAGGGCACCCCTAGGCTCAGGTTAGGGCACCCCTAGGCTTAGGCTAGGGTACCCCTAATCTCAGGCTAGGGCACCCCTAGGCGAAGGCTAAGGCTAGGGCTCCCCTATCCCAAGGCTTGGGCACCCCTAGGCTTAGGCTAGGGCAACCCTAGGCTTAGGCTCGGGCACCCCTAAACTTAGGCTAAGGCTAGTGCTTCCCTAGCCTAAGGCGAGGGCACCCCTAGGCTTAGGCTAGGGCACCCATAGGCTTAGGCTAGGGCACCCCTAGGCTTAGGTAGGGAAGCCCTAGGCTTATGTTAGGGCACCCTTATGCTTAGGCTAGGCACTCCTAGACTTTGGCTAGGGCACCCCTAGGCTTTGGCTGGGGCACCCCTAGGCTTAGGCTAAGTCTAGGGCTCCTCTAGCCTAACGCTAGGGCATCCCTAGGCTTGGGCTAGGGCACCCCTAGGCTTAGGCTAGGGCACCCCAAGCCTTCGGCTGAGGCGAGGTCTCCCCTAGAATTAGGCTAGGGTACACCTAGGCTTAGGCTAGGGCACCCCTAGACTTAGGCTAGGGCACCCCTAGGCTTAGGCTAAGCTAGGGCTCCTCTAGCCTAACGCTGGGGCATCCCTAGGCTTGGGCTAAGGCACCCCTAGTCTTAGGCTAGGGCACCCCTATACTTAGACTAAGGCTAGGGCTCCCCTAGCCTAAGGCTAGGGCACCCCTAGCCTTAGGCTAGGGCACCCCTAGGCTTAGGCTAGGGCACCCCTAGGCTTAGGCTAAGGCTAGGGCTCCTGTAGCCTAACGCTAGGGCATCCCTAGGCTTGGACTAGGGCACCCCTAGGCTTAGACTAAGGCTAGGGCTCCCCTAGCCTAATGCTAGGGCACCCCTAGCCTGAGGATAGGGCACCCGTAGGCATAGGCTAGCTCACCCCTAGGCTTAGGCTAGGGAACCCCTAGGTTTAGGATAGGGCGACCCAAGGCTTTGGCTAAGGCTAGGGCTCCCCTAGCCTAAGGCTAGGGGAACCCTAGGGTTAGGGTAGGGCACCCCTAGGCTTAGGCTAGGAAACCCGTAGGCTTAGGCTAGGGCACCCCTAGGCTTAGGCTAGGGCACACTAGGCTTAGGCTAAGGCTAGGGCTCCCCTAGCCTATGACTAGGGCACCCCTAGGCTTAGGGTATGGCAACCCTAGGCTTAGGCTAGGGCACCCCTAGGCTTAGGCTACGGCACCCAATGTCTTAGTCTAGGGCACCCCTAGGCTTAGGCTAAGGTTAGGGCTCCACTGTACTAAGGCTAGGGCACTCCTAGCCTTACGCTAGGGCACCCCTAGGCTTAGACTAGGGCAACCGTAGGCTTAGGCTAGGGCACCCCTAGGCTTAGGCTAGGGCACCCCTAGGCTTAGCCTAGGGCCCCCTAGGTTTAGGCTAAGGCTAGGGCATCCCTAGGCTTAGGATAAGGGACCGCTAGCCTTAGGCTAGGGCACCTTTTGGCTTAGGCTAGGGCACCCCTAGGCTTAGGTTAAGGCTATGGCTCCTATAGCCTAAGGCTTGGGTACCCCTAGGCTTAGGCTAGGACACCCCTAGACTTAGGCTAGGGCACCTCTAGGCTTAGGCTAGGACACCCCTAGGCTTAGGCTAAGGCTAGGGCTCCTCTAGCCTAACGCTAGGGCATCCCTAGGCTTCGGCTAGGGCACCCCTAAGCTTAGGCTAAGGCTATGGCTCCCCTAGCCTAAGGCTAGGACACCCCTAGACTTAGGCTAGGGCACCCCTAGGCTTAGGCTAGGACAACCGTAGGCTTAGGCTAGGACACCCCTAGGCTTAGGCTAGGGCACCCCTAGGCTTAGGCTAAAGCTAGGGCTCCCCTAGCCTAAGGCTAGGGCACCCCTAGGCTTAGGCAAGGGCACCCTTAGGCTAGGGCTAGGGCAGCCCTAGGATTAGGATAGGGCACCCCTTAGCTTAGGATAGGGCACCCCTAGGCTTAGGACAGGGAACCCCTAGACTTAGGCTAGGGCACCCCTAGGCTTAGGCTAGGGTACCCCTAGGCTTAGGTTAGGGCACCCCTAGGCTTAGGCTAGGGCACCCCTAGGCTTAGGCTAGGGCACCCCTAGGCTTAGGCTAGGGCAGCCCTAGGCTTAGGCTTCGGCAGCCCTAGGTTTAGGCTAGGGCAGCCCTAGGCTTAGGCTAGGGCACCCCTAGGCTTAGGCTAAGGTTAGGGCTTCCCTAGCCTAAGGCTAGGGCACCCCTAGGCTTAGGCTAGGTCACCCGTAGGCTTAGGCTAGGGCACCCCTATGCTTAGGTAGGGAACCCCTAGGCTTAGGATAGGGCACCCCTATGCTTAGGCTAGGCAACCCTAGACTTAGGCTAGGGCACCCCTAGGCTTAGGGTAAGGCCAGGGTTCCTCTAGCCTAACGCTACGGCATCCCTAGGCTTGGGCTAGGGCACCCCTAGGCTTAGGCTAGGGCACCCCAAGCCTTCGGCTGAGGCGAGGTCTCCCCTAGAATTAGGCTAGGGTACACCTAGGCTTAGGCTAGGGCACCCCTAGACTTAGGCTAGGGCACCCCTAGGCTTAGGCTAGGGCACCCCTAGGCTTAGGCTAAGCTAGGGCTCCTCTAGCCTAACGCTAGGGCATCCCTAGGCTTGGGCTAAGGCACCCCTAGTCTTAGGCTAGGGCACCCCTATACTTAGACTAAGGCTAGGGCTCCCCTAGCCTAAGGCTAGGGCACCCCTAGCCTTAGGCTAGGGCACCCCTAGGCTTAGGCTAAGGCTAGGGCTCCTGTAGCCTAACGCTAGGGCATCCCTAGGCTTGGACTAGGGCACCCCTAGGCTTAGACTAAGGCTAGGGCTCCCCTAGCCTAATGCTAGGGCACCCCTAGCCTGAGGATAGGGCACCCGTAGGCATAGGCTAGCTCACCCCTAGGCTTAGGCTAGGGAACCCCTAGGTTTAGGATAGGGCGACCCAAGGCTTTGGCTAAGGCTAGGGCTCCCCTAGCCTAAGGCTAGGGGAACCCTAGGGTTAGGGTAGGGCACCCCTAGGCTTAGGCTAGGAAACCCGTAAGCTTAGGCTAGGGCACCCCTAGGCTTAGGCTAGGGCACACTAGGCTTAGGCTAAGGCTAGGGCTCCCCTAGCCTATGACTAGGGCACCCCTAGGCTAAGGGTATGGCAACCCTAGGCTTAGGCTAGGGCACCCCTAGGCTTAGGCTACGGCACCCAATGTCTTAGTCTAGGGCACCCCTAGGCTTAGGCTAAGGTTAGGGCTCCACTGTACTAAGGCTAGGGCACTCCTAGCCTTACGCTAGGGCACCCCTAGGCTTAGACTAGGGCAACCGTAGGCTTAGGCTAGGGCACCCCTAGGCTTAGGCTAGGACACCCCTAGGCTTAGCCTAGGGCCCCCTAGGTTTAGGCTAAGGCTAGGGCATCCCTAGGCTTAGGATAAGGGACCGCTAGCCTTAGGCTAGGGCACCTTTAGGCTTAGGCTAGGGCACCCCTAGGCTTAGGTTAAGGCTATGGCTCCTCTAGCCTAAGGCTTGGGTACCCCTAGGCTTAGGCTAGGACACCCCTAGACTTAGGCTAGGGCACCTCTAGGCTTAGGCTAGGACACCCCTAGGCTTAGGCTAAGGCTAGGGCTCCTCTAGCCTAACGCTAGGGCATCCCTAGGCTTCGGCTAGGGCACCCCTAAGCTTAGGCTAAGGCTATGGCTCCCCTAGCCTAAGGCTAGGACACCCCTAGACTTAGGCTAGGGCACCCCTAGGCTTAGGCTAGGACAACCGTAGGCTTAGGCTAGGACACCCCTAGGCTTAGGCTAGGGCACCCCTAGGCTTAGGCTAAAGCTAGGGCTCCCCTAGCCTAAGGCTAGGGCACCCCTAGGCTTAGGCAAGGGCACCCCTAGGCTAGGGCTAGGGCAGCCCTAGGATTAGGATAGGGCACCCCTTAGCTTAGGATAGGGCACCCCTAGGCTTAGGACAGGGAACCCCTAGACTTAGGCTAGGGCACCCCTAGGCTTAGGCTAGGGCACCCCTAGGCTTAGGTTAGGGCACCCCTAGGCTTAGGCTAGGGCACCCCTAGGCTTAGACTAGGGCACCCCTAGGCTTAGGCTAGGGCAGCCCTAGGCTTAGGCTTCGGCAGCCCTAGGTTTAGGCTAGGGCAGCCCTAGGCTTAGGCTAGGGCACCCCTAGGCTTAGGCTAAGGTTAGGGCTTCCCTAGCCTAAGGCTAGGGCACCCCTAGGCTTAGGCTAGGTCACCCATAGGCTTAGGCTAGGGCACCCCTATGCTTAGGTAGGGAACCCCTAGGCTTAGGATAGGGCACCCCTATGCTTAGGCTAGGCAACCCTAGACTTAGGCTAGGGCACCCCTAGGCTTAGGGTAAGGCCAGGGTTCCTCTAGCCTAACGCTACGGCATCCCTAGGCTTGGGCTAGGGCACCCCTAGGCTTAGGCTAGGGCACCCCAAGCCTTCGGCTGAGGCGAGGTCTCCCCTAGAATTAGGCTAGGGTACACCTAGGCTTAGGCTAGGGCACCCCTAGACTTAGGCTAGGGCACCCCTAGGCTTAGGCTAGGGCACCCCTAGGCTTAGGCTAAGCTAGGGCTCCTCTAGCCTAACGCTAGGGCATCCCTAGGCTTGGGCTAAGGCACCCCTAGTCTTAGGCTAGGGCACCCCTATACTTAGACTAAGGCTAGGGCTCCCCTAGCCTAATGCTAGGGCACCCCTAGCCTTAGGATAGGGCACCCCTAGGCTTAGGCTAGCTCACCCCTAGGCTTAGGCTAGGGCACCCCTAGGCTTAGGCTAGGGCACACCTTGACATAGGCTAAGGCACCCCTAGGCTTAGGCTAGGGCATCCCTAGGCTTAGGCTAGGGCACCCCTAGGCTTAGGCTAAGGCTAGGGCTCCCCTAATCTAAGGCTAGGGCAAACTTAGGCTTAGACTAGGGCACCCCTAGGCTTAGGTTAGCGCACCCCTAGGCTTAGGCTAGGGCACCTCTATCTTAGGCTAGGGCACCCCTAGGCTTAGGCTGGGGCACCCCTAGGCTTACGCTAAGTCTAGGGCTCCTCTAGCCTAACGCTAGGGCATCCATAGGCTTGGGCTAGGGCACCCCTAGGCTTAGGCTAGGGCAGCCCTAGGCTTAGGCTAGGGCACCCCAAGCCTTCGGCTGAAGCGAGGTCTCCCCTAGCCTAAGGCTAGGGTACACCTAGGCTTAGGCTAGGGCACCCCTAGACTTAGGCTAGGGAACCCCTAGGCTTAGGCTAGGGCACCCCTAGGCTTAGGCTAAGCTAGGGCTCCTCTAGCCTAACGCTAGGGCATCCACAGGCTTGGGCTAAGGCACCCCTAGGCTTAGGCTAGGGCGCCCCTAGGCTTAGACTAAGGCTAGGGTTCCCCAACCTAAGGCTAGGGCACCCCTAGCCTTAGGCTAGGGCACCCCTAGGCTTAGGCTAGGGCACCCCTAGGCTTAGGCTAGGGCACCCCTAGGCTTAGGCTAGGCCACCCCTAGGCTTAGGCTAGGGCACCCCTAGGCTTAGGCTAGGGCACCCCTAGGCTTAGGCTAGGGCAGCCCTAGGCTTAGGCTAGGGCAGCCCTAGGCTTAGGCTATGGCAGCCGTAGGTTTAGGCTAGGGCACCCCTAGGCTTAGGCTAAGGTTAGGGCTTCCATAGCCTAAGGCTAAGGCACCCCTAGGCTTAGGCTAGGGCACCCGTAGGCTTAGGCTAGGGCACCCCTAAGCTTAGGTAGGGAACCCCTAGGCTTAGGATAGGGCACCCCTATGCTTAGGCTAGGCAACCCTAGACTTAGGCTAGGGCACCCCTAGGCTTAGGGCAAGGCCAGGGTTCCTCTAGCCTAACGCTACGGCATCCATAGGCTTGGGCTAGGGCACCCCTAGGCTTAGGCTAGGGCACCCCTAGGCTTAGGCTAGGGCACACCTTGACATAGGCTAGGGCACCCCTAGGCTTAGGCTAATGCTAGGGCTCCCCGAGTCTAAGCCTAGGGCACCCTTAGGCTTAGACTAGGGCACCCCTAGGCTTAGGTTAGGGCACCCCTTGGCTTAGGCTAGGGCACCTCTATCTTAGGCTAGGGCACCCCTAGGCTTAGGCTGGGGCACCCCTAGGCTTAGGCTAAGTCTAGGGCTCCTCTAGCCTAACGCTAGGGCATCCATAGGCTTGGGCTAGGGCACCCCTAGGCTTAGGCTAGGGCAGCCCTAGGCTTAGGCTAGGGCACCCCAAGCCTTCGGCTGAAGCGAGGTCTCCCCTAGCCTAAGGCTAGGGTACACCTAGGCTTAGGCTAGGGCACCCCGATACTTAGGCTAGGGCACCCCTAGGCTTAGGCTAGGGCACCCCTAGGCTTAGGCTAAGCTAGGGCTCCTCTAGCCTAACGCTAGGGCATCCCCAGGCTTGGGCTAAGGCACCCCTAGGCTTAGGCTAGGGCGCCCCTAGGCTTAGACTAAGGCTAGGGGTCCCCTAGCCTAAGGCTAGGGCACCCCTAGCCTTAGGCTAGGGCACCCCTAGGCTTAGGCTAGGGCACCCCTAGGCTTAGGCTAGGGCACCCCTAGGCTTAGGGTAAGGCTAGGGCTCCTGTAGCCTAACGCTAGGGCATCCCTAGGCTTGGGCTAGTTCACCCCGTGTCTTAGGCTAGGGCACCCCTATCTTAGGCTAGGGCATCCCTAGGCTTAGGCTAAGGCTAGGGGACCCTTAGGCTTAGGCTAGGGCACCCCTAAGCTTAGGGTAAGGCTAGGGCTCCACTAGACTAAGGCTAGGGCACCCCTAGCCTTAGCCTAGGGCACTCCAAGGCTTAGGCTAGCTCACCTCTAGGCTTAGGCTACGGAACCCTTAGGCTTAGGCAAGGGCACCCCTAGGCTTAGGAAAGGGCACCCCTAGGCTTAGGATAGGGCACCCCTAGACTTAGGCTAGGGAACCCCTAGGCTTAGGCTAGGGCACCCCTAGGCTTAGGCTAAGCTAGGGCTCCTCTAGCCTAACGCTAGGGCATCCCCAGGCTTGGGCTAAGGCACCCCTAGGCTTAGGCTAGGGCGCCCCTAGGCTTAGACTAAGGCTAGGGTTCCCCAAACTAAGGCTAGGGCACCCCTAGCCTTAGGCTAGGGCACCCCTAGGCTTAGGCTAGGGCTCCCCTAGGCTTAGGATAGGGCACCCCTAGGCTTAGGCTAGGGCACCCCTAGGCTTAGGCTAGGGCACCCCTAGGCTTAGGCTAGGGCAGCCCTAGGCTTAGGCTAGGGCAGCCGTAGCTTTAGGCTAGGGCACCTCTAGGCTTAGGCTAAGGTTAGGGGTTCCCTAGCCTAAGGCTAGGGCACCCCTAGGCTTAGGCTAGGGCACCCGTAGGCTTAGGCTAGGGCACCCCTAAGCATAGGTAGGGAACCCCTAGGCTTAGGATAGGGCACCCCTATGCTTAGGCTAGGCAACCCTAGACTTAGGCTAGGGCACCCCTAGGCCTAGGGTAAGGCCTGGGTTCCTCTAGCCTAACGCTACGGCATCCATAGGCTTGGGCTAGGGCACCCCTAGGCTTAGGCTAGGGCACCCCTAGTCTTAGGCTAGGGCACACCTTGACATAGGCTAGGGCACCCCTAGGCTTAGGCTAGGGCACACCTTGACATAGGCTAGGGCACCCCTAGGCTTAGGCTAGGGCACTCCTAGGCTTAGGCTAGGGCACCCCTAGGCTTAGGCTAAGGCTAGGGCTCCCCTAGTCTAAGGCTAGGGCACCCTTAGGCTTAGACTAGGGCACCCCTAGGCTTAGGTTAGGGCACCCCTAGGCTTAGGCTAGGGCACCTCTATCTTATGCTAGGGCACCCCTAGGCTTAGGCTGGGGCACCCCTAGGCTTAGGCTAAGTCTAGGGCTCCTCTAGCCTAACGCTAGGGCATCCATAGGCTTGGGCTAGGGCACCCCTAGGCTTAGGCTAGGGCAGCCCTAGGCTTAGGCTAGGGCACCCCAAGCCTTCGGCTGAAGCGAGGTCTCCCCTAGCCTAAGGCTAGGGTACACCTAGGCTTAGGCTAGGGCACCCCTAGACTTAGGCTAGGGCACCCCTAGGCTTAGGCTAGGGCACCCCTAGGCTTAGGCTAAGCTAGGGCTCCTCTAGCCTAACGCTAGGGCATCCCCAGGCTTGGGCTAAGGCACCCCTAGGCTTAGGCTAGGGCGCCCCTAGGCTTAGACTAAGGCTAGGGGTCCCCTAGCCTAAGGCTAGGGCACCCCTAGCCTTAGGCTAGGGCACCCCTAGGCTTAGGCTAGGGCACCCCTAGGCTTAGGCTAGGGCACCCCTAGGCTTAGGCTAGGGCACCCCTAGGCTTAGGGTAAGGCTAGGGCTCCTGTAGCCTAACGCTAGGGCATCCCTAGGCTTGGGCTAGGTCACCCCGTGTCTTAGGCTAGGGCACCCCTATCTTAGGCTAGGGCACCCCTAGGTTTAGGCTAAGGCTAGGGGACCCTTAGGCTTAGGCTAGGGCACCCCTAAGCTTAGGGTAAGGCTAGGGCTCCACTAGACTAAGGCTAGGGCACCCCTAGGCTTAGGCTAGGGCACCCCTAGGCTTAGGCTAGGGCACCCCTAGGCTTAGGGTAAGACTAGGGCTCCTGTAGCCTAACGCTAGGGCATCCCTAGGCTTGGGCTAGGTCACCCAGTGTCTTAGGCTAGGGCACCCCTATCTTAGGCTAGGGCACCCCTAGGTTTAGGCTAAGGCTAGGGGACCCTTAGGCTTAGGCTAGGGCACCCCTAAGCTTAGGGTAAGGCTAGGGCTCCACTAGACTAAGGCTAGGGCACCCCTAGCCTTAGCCTAGGGCACTCCAAGGCTTAGGCTAGCTCACCTCTAGGCTTAGGCTACGGAACCCCTAGGCTTAGGCAAGGGCACCCCTAGGCTTAGGAAAGGGCACCCCTAGGCTTAGGATAGGGCACCCCTAGACTTAGGCTAGGGAACCCCTAGGCTTAGGCTAGGGCACCCCTAGGCTTAGGCTAAGCTAGGGCTCCTCTAGCCTAACGCTAGGGCATCCCCAGGCTTGGGCTAAGGCACCCCTAGGCTTAGGCTAGGGCGCCCCTAGGCTTAGACTAAGGCTAGGGTTCCCCAACCTAAGGCTAGGGCACCCCTAGCCTTAGGCTAGGGCACCCCTAGGCTTAGGCTAGGGCACCCCTAGGCTTAGGATAGGGCACCCCTAGGCTTAGGCTAGGGCACCCCTAGGCTTAGGTTAGGCCACCCCTAGGCTTAGGCTAGGGCAGCCCTAGGCTTAGGCTAGGGCACCCCTAGCCTTAGGCTAGGGCACCCCTAGGCTTAGGCTAGGGCACCCCTAGGCTTAGGCTAAGGCTAGGGCTCCTGTAGCCTAACGCTAGGGCATCCCTAGGCTTGGACTAGGGCACCCCTAGGCTTAGACTAAGGCTAGGGCTCCCCTAGCCTAATGCTAGGGCACCCCTAGCCTGAGGATAGGGCACCCGTAGGCATAGGCTAGCTCACCCCTAGGCTTAGGCTAGGGAACCCCTAGGTTAAGGATAGGGCGACCCAAGGCTTTGGCTAAGGCTAGGGCTCCCCTAGCCTAAGGCTAGGGGAACCCTAGGGTTAGGGTAGGGCACCCCTAGGCTTAGGCTAGGAAACCCGTAGGCTTAGGCTAGGGCACCTCTAGGCTTAGGCTAGGGCACACTAGGCTTAGGCTAAGGCTAGGGCTCCCCTAGCCTATGATTAGGGCACCCCTAGGCTTAGGGTATGGCAACCCTAGGCTTAGGCTAGGGCACCCCTAGGCTTAGGCTACGGCACCCAATGTCTTAGTCTAGGGCACCCCTAGGCTTAGGCTAAGGTTAGGGCTCCACTGTACTAAGGCTAGGGCACTCCTAGCCTTACGCTAGGGCACCCCTAGGCTTAGACTAGGGCAACCGTAGGCTTAGGCTAGGGCACCCCTAGGCTTAGGCTAGGGCACCCCTAGGCTTAGCCTAGGGCCCCCTAGGTTTAGGCTAAGGCTAGGGCATCCCTAGGCTTAGGATAAGGGACCGCTAGCCTTAGGCTAGGGCACCTTTAGGCTTAGGCTAGGGCACCCCTAGGCTTAGGTTAAGGCTATGGCTCCTCTAGCCTAAGGCTTGGGTACCCCTAGGCTTAGGCTAGGACACCCCTAGACTTAGGCTAAGGCTAGGTCTCCTCTAGCCTAAAGCTAGGGCATCCCTAGGCTTTGGCTAGGGCACCCCTAAGCTTAGGCTAAGGCTATGGCTCCCCTAGCCTAAGGCTAGGACACCCCTAGGCTTAGGCTAGGGCACCCCTAGGCTTAGGCTAGGACAACCGTAGGCTTAGGCTAGGACACCCCTAGGCTTAGGCTAGGGCACCCCTAGGCTTAGGCTAAAGCTAGGGCTCCCCTAGCCTAAGGCTAGGGCACCCCTAGGCTTAGGCAAGGGCACCCCTAGGCTAGGGCTAGGGCAGCCCTAGGATTAGGATAGGGCACCCCTTAGCTTAGGATAGGGCACCCCTAAGCTTAGGACAGGGAACCCCTAGACTTAGGCTAGGGCACCCCTAGGCTTAGGCTAGGGCACCCCTAGGCTTAGGTTAGGGCACCCCTAGGCTTAGGCTAGGGCACCCCTAGGCTTATGTTAGGGCACCCCTAGGCTTAGGCTAGGGCAGCCCTAGGCTTAGGCTTCGGCAGCCCTAGGTTTAGGCTAGGGCAGCCCTAGGCTTAGGCTAGGGCACCCCTAGGCTTAGGCTAAGGTTAGGGCTTCCCTAGCCTAAGGCTAGGGCACCCCTAGGCTTAGGCTAGGTCACCCGTAGGCTTAGGCTAGGGCACCCCTATGCTTAGGTAGGGAACCCCTAGGCTTAGGATAGGGCACCCCTATGCTTAGGCTAGGCAACCCTAGACTTAGGCTAGGGCACCCCTAGGCTTAGGGTAAGGCCAGGGTTCCTCTAGCCTAACGCTACGGCATCCATAGGCTTGGGCTAGGGCACCCCTAGGCTTAGGCTAGGGCACCCCTAGGCTTAGGCTAGGGCACACCTTGACATAGGCTAAGGCACCCCTAGGCTTAGGCTAGGGCATCCCTAGGCTTAGGCTAGGGCACCCCTAGGCTTAGGCTAGGGCAGCCCTAGGCTTAGGCTTCGGCAGCCCTAGGTTTAGGCTAGGGCACCCCTAGGCTTAGGCTAGGGCAGCCCTAGGCTTAGGCTTCGGCAGCCCTAGGTTTAGGCTAGGGCAGCCCTAGGCTTAGGCTAGGGCACCCCTAGGCTTAGGGTAAGGCCAGGGTTCCTCTAGCCTAACGCTACGGCATCCATAGGCTTGGGCTAGGGCACCCCTAGGCTTAGGCTAGGGCACCCCTAGGCTTAGGCTAGGGCACACCTTGACATAGGCTAAGGCACCCCTAGGCTAAGGCTAGGGCTCCCCTAGTCTAAGGCTAGGGTAAACTTAGGCTTAGACTAGGGCACCCCTAGGCTTAGGTTAGCGCACCCCTAGGCTTAGGCTAGGGCACCTCTATCTTAGGCTAGGGCACCCCTAGGCTTAGGCTGGGGCACCCCTAGGCTTACGCTAAGTCTAGGGCTCCTCTAGCCTAACGCTAGGGCATCCATAGGCTTGGGCTAGGGCACCCCTAGGCTTAGGCTAGGGCAGCCCTAGGCTTAGGCTAGGGCACCCCAAGTCTTCGGCTGAAGCGAGGTCTCCCCTAGCCTAAAGCTAGGGTACACCTAGGCTTAGGCTAGGGCACCCCTAGACTTAGGCTAGGGAACCCCTAGGCTTAGGCTAGGGCACCCCTAGGCTTAGGCTAAGCTAGGGCTCCTCTAGCCTAACGCTAGGGCATCCCCAGCCTTGGGCTAAGGCACCCCTAGGCTTAGGCTAGGGCGCCCCTAGGCTTAGACTAAGGCTAGGGTTCCCCAACCTAAGGCTAGGGCACCCCTAGCCTTAGGCTAGGGCACCCCTAGGCTTAGGCTAGGGCACCCCTAGGCTTAGGCTAGGGCACCCCTAGGCTTAGGCTAGGGCACCCCTAGGCTTAGGCTAGGGCACCCCTAGGCTTAGGCTAGGGCAGCCCTAGGCTTAGGCTAGGGCAGCCCTAGGCTTAGGCTATGGCAGCCGTAGGTTTAGGCTAGGGCACCCCTAGGCTTAGGCTAAGGTTAGGGCTTCCGTAGCCTAAGGCTAGGGCACCCCTAGGCTTAGGCTAGGGCACCCGTAGGCTTAGGCTAGGGCACCCCTAAGCTTAGGTAGGGAACCCCTAGGCTTAGGATAGGGCACCCCTATGCTTAGGCTAGGCAACCCTAGACTTAGGCTAGGGCACCCCTAGGCTTAGGGCAAGGTCAGGGTTCCTCTAGCCTAACGCTACGGCATCCATAGGCTTGGGCTAGGGCACCGCTAGGCTTAGGCTAGGGCACCCCTAGGCTTAGGCTAGGGCACACCTTGACATAGGCTAGGGCACCCCTAGGCTTAGGCTAAGGCTAGGGCTCCCCGAGTCTAAGCCTAGGGCACCCTTAGGCTTAGACTAGGGCACCCCTAGGCTTAGGTTAGGGCACCCCTTGGCTTAGGCTAGGGCACCTCTATCTTAGGCTAGGGCACCCCTAGGCTTAGGCTGGGGCACCCCTAGGCTTAGGCTAAGTCTAGGGCTCCTCTAGCCTAACGCTAGGTCATCCATAGGCTTGGGCTAGGGCACCCCTAGGCTTAGGCTAGGGCAGCCCTAGGCTTAGGCTAGGGCACCCCAAGCCTTCGGCTGAAGCGAGCTCTCCCCTAGCCTAAGGCTAGGGTACACCTAGGCTTAGGCTAGGGCACCCCGAGACTTAGGCTAGGGCACCCCTAGGCTTAGGCTAGGGCACCCCTAGGCTTAGGCTAAGCTAGAGCTCCTCTAGCCTAACGCTAGGGCATCCCCAGGCTTGGGCTAAGGCACCCCTAGGCTTAGGCTAGGGCACCCCTAGGCTTAGGCTAAGGCACCCCTAGGCTTAGGGTAAGGCTAGGGCTCCTGTAGCCTAACGCTAGGGCATCCCTAGGCTTGGGCTAGGTCACCCCGTGTCTTAGGCTAGGGCACCCCTATCTTAGGCTAGGGCATCCCTAGGCTTAGGCTAAGGCTAGGGGACCCTTAGGCTTAGGCTAGGGCACCCCTAAGCTTAGGGTAAGGCTAGGGCTCCACTAGACTAAGGCTAGGGCACCCCTAGCCTTAGCCTAGGGCACTCCAAGGCTTAGGCTAGCTCACCTCTAGGCTTAGGCTACGGAACCCCTAGGCTTAGGCAAGGGCACCCCTAGGCTTAGGAAAGGGCACCCCTAGGCTTAGGATAGGGAACCCCTAGGCTTAGGCTAGGGCACCCCTAGGCTTAGGCTAAGCTAGGGCTCCTCTAGCCTAACGCTAGGGCATCCCCAGGCTTGGGCTAAGGCACCCCTAGGCTTAGGCTAGGGCGCCCCTAGGCTTAGACTAAGGCTAGGGTTCCCCAACCTAAGGCTAGGGCACCCCTAGCCTTAGGCTAGGGCACCCCTAGGCTTAGGCTAGGGCTCCCCTAGGCTTAGGATAGGGCACCCGTAGGCTTAGGCTAGGGCACCCCTAGGCTTAGGCTAGGGCACCCCTAGGCTTAGGCTAGGGCAGCCCTAGGCTTAGGCTAGGGCAGCCGTAGCTTTAGGCTAGGGCACCCCTAGGCTTAGGCTAAGGTTAGGGGTTCCCTAGCCTAAGGCTAGGGCACCCCTAGGCTTAGGCTAGGGCACCCGTAGGCTTAGGCTAGGGCACCCCTAAGCATAGGTAGGGAACCCCTAGGCTTAGGATAGGGCACCCCTATGCTTAGGCTAGGCAACCCTAGACTTAGGCTAGGGCACCCCTAGGCCTAGGGTAAGGCCTGGGTTCCTCTAGCCTAACGCTACGGCATCCATAGGCTTGGGCCAGGGCACCCCTAGGCTTAGGCTAGGGCGCCCCTAGGCTTAGGCTAGGGCACACCTTGACATAGGCTAGGGCACCCCTAGGCTTAGGCTAGGGCACACCTAGGCTTAGGCTAGGGCACCCCTAGGCTTAGGCTAAGGCTAGGGCTCCCCTAGTCTAAGGCTAGGGCACCCTTAGGCTTAGACTAGGGCACCCCTAGGCTTAGGTTAGGGCACCCCTAGGCTTAGGCTAGGGCACCTCTATCTTAGGCTAGGGCACCCCTAGGCTTAGGCTGGGGCACCCCTAGGCTTAGGCTAAGTCTAGGGCTCCTCTAGCCTAACGCTAGGGCATCCATAGGCTTGGGCTAGGGCACCCCTAGGCTTAGGCTAGGGCAGCCCTAGGCTTAGGCTAGGGCACCCCAAGCCTTCGGCTGAAGCGAGGTCTCCCCTAGCCTAAGGCTAGGGTACACCTAGGCTTAGGCTAGGGCACCCCTAGACTTAGGCTAGGGCACCCCTAGGCTTAGGCTAGGGCACCCCTAGGCTTAGGCTAAGCTAGGGCTCCTCTAGCCTAACGCTAGGGCATCCCCAGGCTTGGGCTAAGGCACCCCTAGGCTTAGGCTAGGGCGCCCCTAGGCTTAGACTAAGGCTAGGGGTCCCCTAGCCTAAGGCTAGGGCACCCCTAGCCTTAGGCTAGGGCACCCCTAGGCTTAGGCTAGGGCACCCCTAGGCTTAGGCTAGGGCACCCCTAGGCTTAGGGTAAGGCTAGGGCTCCTGTAGCCTAACGCTAGGGCATCCCTAGGCTTGGGCTAGGTCACCCCGTGTCTTAGGCTAGGGCACCCCTATCTTAGGCTAGGGCACCCCTAGGTTTAGGCTAAGGCTAGGGGACCCTTAGGCTTAGTCTAGGGCACCCCTAAGCTTAGGGTAAGGCTAGGGCTCCACTAGACTAAGGCTAGGGCACCCCTAGCCTTAGCCTAGGGCACTCCAAGGCTTAGGCTAGCTCACCTCTAGGCTTAGGCTACGGAACCCCTAGGCTTAGGCAAGGGCACCCCTAGGCTTAGGAAAGGGCACCCCTAGGCTTAGGATAGGGCACCCCTAGACTTAGGCTAGGGAACCCCTAGGCTTAGGCTAGGGCACCCCTAGGCTTAGGCTAAGCTAGGGCTCCTCTAGCCTAACGCTAGGGCATCCCCAGGCTTGGGCTAAGGCACCCCTAGGCTTAGGCTAGGGCGCCCCTAGGCTTAGACTAAGGCTAGGGTTCCCCAACCTAAGGCTAGGGCACCCCTAGCCTTAGGCTAGGGCACCCCTAGGCTTAGGCTAGGGCACCCCTAGGCTTAGGATAGGGCACCCCTAGGCTTAGGCTAGGGCACCCCTAGGCTTAGGCTAGGGCACCCCTAGGCTTAGGCTAGGGCAGCCCTAGGCTTAGGCTAGGGCAGCCGTAGCTTTAGGCTAGGGCACCCCTATGCTTAGGCTAAGGAAAGGGTTTCCCTAGCCTAAGGCTAGGGCACCCCTAGGCTTAGGCTTGGGCACCCGTAGGCTTAGGCTAGGGCACCCCTAAGCTTAGGTAGGGAACCCCTAAGCTTAGGCTAGGGCACCCCTAGGCTTAGGCTAGGGCACCCCTAGGCTTAGGCTAAGGCTAGGGCTCCCCTAGTCTAAGGCTAGGGCACCCTTAGGCTTAGACTAGGGCACCCCTAGGCTTAGGTTAGGGCACCCCTAGGCTTATGCTAGGGCACCTCTATCTTAGGCTAGGGCACCCCTAGGCTTAGGCTGGGGCACCCCTAGGCTTAGGCTAAGTCTAGGGCTCCTCTAGCCTAAAGCTAGGGCATCCATAGGCTTGGGCTAGGGCACCCCTAGGCTTAGGCTAGGGCAGCCCTAGGCTTAGGCTAGGGCACCCCAAGCCTTCGGCTGAAGCGAGGTCTCCCCTAGCCTAAGGCTAGGGTACACCTAGGCTTAGGCTAGGGCACCCCTAGACTTAGGCTAGGGCACCCCTAGGCTTAGGCTAGGGCACCCCTAGGCTTAGGCTAAGCTAGGGCTCCTCTAGCCTAACGCTAGGGCATCCCCAGGCTTGGGCTAAGGCACCCCTAGGCTTAGGCTAGGGCGCCCCTAGGCTTAGACTAAGGCTAGGGGTCCCCTAGCCTAAGGCTAGGGCACCCCTAGCCTTAGGCTAGGGCACCCCTAGGCTTAGGCTAGGGCACCCCTAGGCTTAGGCTAGGGCACCCCTAGGCTTAGGGTAAGGCTAGGGCTCCTGTAGCCTAACGCTAGGGCATCCCTAGGCTTGGGCTAGGTCACCCCGTGTCTTAGGCTAGGGCACCCCTATCTTAGGCTAGGGCACCCCTAGGTTTAGGCTAAGGCTAGGGGACCCTTAGGCTTAGGCTAGGGCACCCCTAAGCTTAGGGTAAGGCTAGGGCTCCACTAGACTAAGGCTAGGGCACCCCTAGCCTTAGCCTAGGGCACTCCAAGGCTTAGGCTAGCTCACCTCTAGGCTTAGGCTACGGAACCCCTAGGCTTAGGCAAGGGCACCCCTAGGCTTAGGAAAGGGCACCCCTAGGCTTAGGATAGGGCACCCCTAGACTTAGGCTAGGGAACCCCTAGCCTTAGGCTAGGGCACCCCTAGGCTTAGGCTAAGCTAGGGCTCCTCTAGCCTAACGCTAGGGCATCCCCAGGCTTGGGCTAAGGCACCCCTAGGCTTAGGCTAGGGCGCCCCTAGGCTTAGACTAAGGCTAGGGTTCCCCAACCTAAGGCTAGGGCACCCCTAGCCTTAGGCTAGGGCACCCCTAGGCTTAGGCTAGGGCACCCCTAGGCTTAGGATAGGGCACCCCTAGGCTTAGGCTAGGGCACCCCTAGGCTTAGGCTAGGGCACCCCTAGGATTAGGCTAGGGCACCCCTAGGCTTAGGCTAGGGCAGCCCTAGGCTTAGGCTAGGGCAGCCGTAGCTTTAGGCTAGGGCACCCCTATGCTTAGGCTAAGGTTAGGGTTTCCCTAGCCTAAGGCTAGGGCACCCCTAGGCTTAGGCTAGGGCACCCGTAGGCTTAGGCTAGGGCACCCCTAAGCTTAGGTAGGGAACCCCTAAGCTTAGGATAGGGCACCCCTATGCTTAGGCTAGGCAACCCTAGACTTAGGCTAGGGCACCCCTAGGCCTAGGGTAAGGCCTGGGTTCCTCTAGCCTAACGCTACGGCATCCATAGGCTTGGGCTAGGGCACCCCTAGGCTTAGGCTAGGGCACCCCTAGGCTTAGGCTAGGGCACACCTTGACATAGGCTAGGGCACCCCTAGGCTTAGGCTAGGGCACACCTTGACATAGGCTAGGGCACCCCTAGGCTTAGGTTAGGGCACCCCTAGGCTTAGGCTAGGGCACCCCTAGGCTTAGGCTAAGGCTAGGGCTCCCCTAGTCTAAGGCTAGGGCACCCTTAGGCTTAGACTAGGGCACCCCTAGGCTTAGGTTAGGGCACCCCTAGGCTTATGCTAGGGCACCTCTATCTTAGGCTAGGGCACCCCTAGGCTTAGGCTGGGGCACCCCTAGGCTTAGGCTAAGTCTAGGGCTCCTCTAGCCTAACGCTAGGGCATCCATAGGCTTGGGCTAGGGCACCCCTAGGCTTAGGCTAGGGCACCCCAAGCCTTCGGCTGAGGCGAGGTCTCCCCTAGCCTAAGGCTAGGGCACCCCTACACTTAGGCTAGGGCACCCCTAGGCTTAGGCTAGGGCACCCCTAGGCTTAGGCTAAGCTAGGGCTCCTCTAGCCTAACGCTAGGGCATCCCCAGGCTTGGGCTAAGGCACCCCTAGGCTTAGGCTAGGGCGCCCCTAGGCTTAGACTAAGGCTAGGGGTCCCCTAGCCTAAGGCTAGGGCACCCCTCGCCTTAGGCTAGGTCACCCCTAGGCTTATGCTAGGGCACCCCTAGGCTTAGGCTAGGGCACCCCTAGGCTTAGGGTAAGGCTAGGGCTCCTGTAGCCTAACACTAGGGTATCCCTAGGCTTGGGCTAGGTCACCCCGAGTCTTAGGCTAGGGCACCCCTATCTTAGGCTAGGGCACCCCTAGGCTTAGGCTAAGGCTAGGGGACCCTTTGTCTTAGGCTAGGGCACCCCTAAGCTTAGGGTAAGGCTAGGGCTCCACTAGACTAAGGCTAGGGCACCCCTAGCCTTTGCCTAGGGCACTCCAAGGCTTAGGCTAGCTCACCTCTAGGCTTAGGCTAGGGAACCCCTAGGCTTTGGCAAGGGCACCCCTAGGCTTAGGAAAGGGCACCCCTAGGCTTAGGATAGGGCACCCCTAGGCTTAGGATAGGGCACCCCTAGGCTTAGGCTAGGGTACCCCTAGGCTTAGGCTAGGGCACCCCTAGGCTTAGGCTAGGGCACCCCTATCTTAGGCTAGGGCACCCCTAGGCTTAGGCTAAGGCTAGGGCTCCCCTAGCCTAAGGCGAGGGCACCCCTAGCCTTAGGCTAGGGCACCCCAAAGCTTAGGCTAGGGCACCCCTAGGCTTAGGATAGAGCACCCCAAGGCTTGGGCTAGGGCACCCCTAGGCTTAGGCTAGGGCACCCCTAGGCTTAGGATAGGGCAGCCCTAGGCTTATGCTAGGGCAGCCCTAGGCTTAGGCTAAGGCTAGGGCTTCCCTAGCCTAAGGCTAGGGCACCCCTTGGCTTAGGCTAGGGCACCCCTTGGCTTAGGCTAGGGCACCCCTTGGCTTAGGCTAGGGCACCCCTAGACTTAGGCTAGGGCACCCCGAGGCTTAGGCTGGGGCACCCCTAGGCTTAGGCTAAGTGTAGGGCTCCTCTAGCCTAACGCTAGGGCATCCCTAGGCTTGGGCTAGGGCACCCCTAGGCTTAGGCTAGGGCACCTCTAGGCTTAGGCTAGGGCACCCCAAGCCTTCGGCTGAGGCGAGGTCTCCCCTAGCCTAAGGCTAGGGTACACCTAGGCTTAGGCTAGGGCACCCCTAGACTTAGGCTAGGGCACCCTTAGGCTTAGGCTAGGGCACCCCTAGGCTTAGGCTAAGCTAGGGCTCCCCTTGCCTAACCTTAGGGCACCCCTAGGCTTAAGCTAGGGCATGCCTAGGCTTAGACTAGGGCACCCCTAGGCTTAGGCTAGGGCACCCCTAGGCTTAGACAAAGGCTAGGGCTCCCCTGGCCTAAGGCTGGGGCACACCTAGCCTTAGGCTAGGGCACCCCTAGGCTTAGGCTAGGGCAGCCCTAAGCTTAGGGTAAGGCTAGGGCTCCTCTAGCCTAACGCTAGGGCATCCCTAGCCTTGGGCTTGGGCACCCCTAGGCTTAGGCTAGGGCACCCCAAGGCTTAGGCTAAGGCGAGGACTCCCCTAGCCTAAGGCTAGGGTACACCTAGGCTTAGGCTAGGGCACCCCAAGACTTAGGCTAGGGCACCCCTATGCTTAGGCTAGGGTACCCCTAGGCTTAGGCTAGGGCACCCCTAGGCATAGGCTAAGGCTAGGGCTCCTCTAGCCTAACTCTACGGCATCCCTAGGCTTGGGCTAGGGCAACCCTAGGCTTAGGCTTAGGCTAAGGCTCCCCTAGCCTTAGGATAGGACACCCCTAGGCTTAGGATAGGGCACCCCTAAGCTTAGGCTAAGGCTAGGGCTCCACTAGACTAAGGCTAGGGCCCCCAAGCCTTAGCCTGGGGTACCCCTAGGCTTAGCCTAACTCACCTCTAGGCTTAGGCTAGGGGACCCCTAGGTTTAGGCTAGGGCGCCCCATGACTTTGGCTAAGGCTAGGGCTCCCCTAGCCTAAGGGTAGGGGAACCCTAGGCTTAGGGTAGGGCACCCCTAGGCTTAGGCTAGGAATCCAATAGTCTTAAGCTAGGGCACCCCTAGGTTTAGGCTAGGGCTCCCCTAGGCTTAGGCTAAGGCTAGGGCTCCCCTAGCCTAAGACTAGGGCACCTCTAGGCTTAGGGAAGGGAAACCCTAGGTTTAGGCTACGGCACCCCATGTCTTAGTCTAGGGCACCCCTAGGCTTAGGATAGGGCACCCCTAGCCTTATGCTAGGGCACCCCTAGGCTTAGGCTAGGGCACCCCTAGGCTGAGGCTAGGGCCCCCTAGGTTTAGGCTAAGGCTAGGGCATCCCTAGGCTTAGGCTAGGGGACCCCTAGGCTTAGGCAAGGGCAGCCTTAGTCTTAGGCTAGGGCACCTCTAGGCTTAGGCTAGGACACCCCTAGGCTTAGGCTAAGGCTAGGGCTCCTCTAGCCTAACGCTAGGGGATCCCTAGGCTTCGGCTAGGGCACCCCTAAGCTTAGGCTAAGGCTAGGGCTCCCCTAGCCTAAGGCTAGGGAACCCCTAGGTTTAGGCTAGGGCGCCCCAAGGCCTAGGCTAAGGCTAGGGCTCCCCTAGCCTAAGGCTAGGGCACCCCTAGGCTTAAGCTAGGGCACCCCTAGGCTTAGGCTAGGGCACCCCTAGGCTTAGGCTAGGGCACCCCTAGGCTTAGGCTAGGGCACCCCTAGGCTTAGGCTAGGGCACCCATAGGCTTAGGCTAGGGCACCCCTAGGCTTAGGCTAGGGCAACCCTAGGTTTATGCTAGGGCAGTCCTAGGCTTAGGCTAGGGCACCCCTAGGCTTAAGCTAAGGTTAGGGCTTCCCTAGCCTAAGGCTAGGGCACCCCTAGGCTTAGGCTACAGCACCCGTAGGCTTAGGCTAGGGCACCCCTAAGCTTAGGTAGGGAACCCCTAGGCTTAGGATAGGTCACCCCTATCTTTAGGCTAGGCATCCCTAGACTTAGGCTAGGGCACCCCTAGGCTTAGTATGGGGCACCCCTAGGCTTAGGCTAAGGCTAGGGCTCCCCTAGCCTAAGGCTAGGGTACCCCTAGGCTTATTCTAGGGCACCCCTAGACTTAGGCTAGGGCACCCCTAGGCTTAGGGTAAGGCTAGGGTTCCTCTAGCCTAACGCTACGGCATCCCTAGGCTTGGGCTAGGGCACCCCTAGGCTTAGGCTAGGGCACACCTAGGCTTAGGCTAGGGCACCCCTAGGCTTAGGCTAGGGCACCCCTTGACTTAGGCTAGGGCACCCCTAGGCTTAGGCTAGGGCACCCCTAAGCTTAGGCTAAGTCTAGGGCTCCTCTAGCCTAAGGCTTGGGCACCCCTACCCTTAGGCTAGGGGACCCAGAGGCTTAGACTACGGCACAATAGGCTTAGGATAGGGCACCCCTAAGCTTAGGCTAAGGCTAGGGCTCCACTAGACTAAGGCTAGGGCACCCCGGGGTTAGGCTAGGGAAACCCTAGGCTTAGGGTAGGGCACCCCTAGGCTTAGGCTAGGGCACCCCTAGGCTTGGGCTAGGGCACCTCTAGGCTTAGGCTAGGGCACCCCTAGGCTTAGGCTAATCTAGGGCTCCTCTAGCCTAACGAAAGGCATCCCTAGGCTTGGGCTAGGGCACCCCTAGGCTTTGACTAAGGCTAGGGCTCCCCTAGCCTAAGGCTAGGGCACCCCTAGGCTTAGGCTTGGGCAACCCTAGGCTTAGCATAGGGCACCCCTAAGCTTAGGCTAAGGATAGGGCTCCACTAGACTAAGGCTAGGGCACCCCTACCCTTAGCCTAGGGCACCCCTAGGGTTAGGCTAGGTCACCCCTAGGCTAAGGCTAGGGAACCCCAAGGTTTAGGCTAGGGCACCCCAAGGCTTAGGCTAAGGCAAGGGCTCCCCTAGCCTAAGTCTAGGGCACCCCTAGGATTAGGCTAGGGCACCCCTAGGCTTAGGCTAGGACACCGGTAGGCTTTGGCTAGGGCACCGCTAGGCTCTGGCTAGGGCACCCCTAGGTTTAGGATAGGGCACCCCTATGCTTAGGCTAGGGCACCCCTAGGCTTAGGCTAGGGCACCCCTAGGCTTAGGCTAGGGCACCCCTAGGCTTAGGATAGGGCACCACTAGGCTTAGGCTAGGGAAGCCCTAGGCTTAGGCTTGGGCAGCCCTAGGCTTAGGCTAGGGCACCCCTAGGCTTAGGCTAAGGCTAGGGCTTCCGTAGCCTAACGCTAGGGCACCCCTAGGATTAGGCTAGGGCACCCGTAGGCTTAGGCTAGGGCACCCCTAGGCTTAGGTAGGGAACCCCTATGCTTAGGCTAGGCACCCCTAGACTTAGGCTAGGGCACCCCTAGGCTTATTCTGGGGCACCCCAAGGCTTCGGCTAAGGCGAGGACTCCCCTAGCCTAAGGCTAGGGTACACCTAGGCTTAGGCTAGGGCACCCCAGGACCTAGGCTAGGGCACCCCTAGGCTTAGGCTAGGGAACCCCTAGGCTTAGGCTAAGGCTAGGGCTCCTCTAGCCTAACGCGAGGGCATCCCTAGGCTTGGGCTAGGGCACCCCTAGGCTTAGACTAAGGCTAGGGCTCCCCTAGCCTATGGCTAGGGCACCCCTAGCCTTAGCCTAGGGCACCCCTAGGCTTAAGCTAGCTCACCCCTAGGCTTAGGCTAGGGAACCCCTAAGTTTAGGCTAGGGCGCCCCAAGGCTTTGGCTAAGGCTAGGGCTCCCCTAGCCTAAGGCTAGGGCAACCCTAGGCTTAGGGTAGGGCACCCCTAGGCTTAGGCTTGGAAACCCCTAGCCTTAGCCTAGGGCACCCCTAGGCTTAGGCTAGCTCACCCCTAGGCTTAAGCTATGGAACCCCTAAGTTTAGGCTAGGGCGCCCTAAGGCTTTGGCTAAGGCTAGGGCTTCCCTAGCCTAAGACTTGGGCACCCCTAAGCTTAGGGTAGGGCAACCCTAGGCTTAGGCTAGGGCACCCCTAGGCTTAGGCTACGGCACCCCATGTCTTAGGATAGGGCACCCCTAGGCTTAGGCTAAGGCTAGGGCTCCACTGGACTAAGGCTAGGGCACCCATAGCCTTACGCTAGGGCACCCCTAGGCTTAGGCTAGGGCAACACTAGGCTTAGGCTAGGGCACCCCTAGGCTTAGGTTGGCCCCCCTAGGCTTAGGCTAGGGCACCCTTAGGCTTAGGCTAGGGCACCCCTAGGCTTAGGCTAAAGCTAGGGCTCCTCTAGCCAAAGGCTAGGGTACCCCTAGGCTTAGGCTAGGGCACCCCTAGACTTAGGCTAGCGCACCTCTAGCCTTAGGCTAGGGGAGCCCTAGCCTTAGCCTAAGCCTAGCGGTGCCCTAGCCGAAGCCTAGGGAACCCCTAGGTTTAGGCTAGGGTGCCCCAAGGCTTAGGCTAAGGCTAGGTCTCTCCTAGCCTAAGGCTAGGGCACCCCTAGGCTTAGGCTAGGGCACCCCTATGCTTAGGCTAGAACACCCGTAGGCTTAGGCTAGGGCACCCCTAGGCTTAGGCTAAGTCTAGGGCTCCCGTAGCCTAAGGCTAGGGCACCCCTAGGCTTAGGCTAGGGCACCCCTAGGCTTAGAATAGGGCACCCCTAAGCTTAGGCTAAGGCTAGGCCTCCACTAAAATAAGGCTAGGGCTCCCCTAGCCTAAGGCTAGGGCACCCCTAGGCTTAGGCTAGGCAACCCCTAGGCTTAGGCTAGGCAACCCCTAGGCTTTGGCTAGGACACCCGTAGGCTTAGGCTAGGGCACCCCTAGGCTTAGGCTACGGCACCCCTAGGCTTAGGCTAAGGCTAGGGCTCCCCTAGCCTAAGGCTAGGGAACCCCTAGGCTTAGGCTAAGGCTAGGGCTCCCCTAGCCTAATGCTAGGGCACCCCTAGCCTTAGGCTAGAGCACCCCTAGGTTTAGGCTAGGGCACCCCTAGGCTTAGGCTAGGGCACCACTAGGCTTAGGCTAGGGCACACCTAGGCTTAGGCTAGGGCACCCCTAGGCTTAGGCTAGGGCAGCCCAAGGCTTAGGCTAGGGCACACCTAGGCTTAGGCTAAGGCTAGGGCTTCCCTAGCCTAAGGCTACGGCACCCCTAGGCTTAGGCTTGGGCACCCTTACGCTTAGGCTAGGGCACCCCTTAGCTTAGGTAGGAAACCCCTAAGCTTAGGTTAGGGCACACCTATGCTTAGGCTAGGCACCCCTAGACTTAGGCTAGGGCACCCCTATGCTTAGGCTAGGCACCCGTAGACTTAGGCTAGGGCACCCCTAGGCTTAGGCTGGGGCACCCTAGGCTTAGGCTAAGGCTAGGGCTCCCCTAGCCTAAGGCTAGTGTACCCCTAGGCTTAAGCTATGGCACCCCTATGCTTAGGCTAGGGCACCCCTAGGCTTAGGGTAAGGCTAGGGCTCCTCTAGCCTAACGCTAGGGCATCCCTAGGCTTGGGCTAGGGCACCCCTAGGCTTAGGCTAGGGCACCCCTAGGCTTAGGCTATGGCACCCCAATGCTTCGGCTAAGGCGAGGACTCCCCTAGCCTAAGGCTAGGGTACACCTAGGCTTAGGCTAGGGCACCCCTAGACTGAGGCTAGGGCACCCCTAGGCTTAGGCTAAGGCTAGGGCTCCTCTAGCCTAACACTAGGGCATGCCTAGGCTTGGCCTAGGGCACGACTAGCCTTAGCCTAGGGCACCCCTAGGCTTAGGCTAGGGAACCCCTAGGTTTAGGCTGGGGCGCCCCAAAGCTTAGGCTAAGGCTAGGGCTCCCCTAGCCTAAGGCTAGTGCAACCCTAGGCTTAGGGTAGGGCACCCCTAGGCTTAGGCTAGGGCACCCCTAGGCTTAGGCTAAGGCTAGGGCTCCCCTAGCCTAAGACTAGGGCACCCCTAGGCTTAGGGTAGGGCAACCCTAGGCTTAGGCTAGGGCACCCCAAGGCTTAGGATAGGGCACCCCTAGGCTTAAGCTAAGGCTAGGGCTCCACTGGACTATGGCTAGGGCACCCCTAGCCTTACGCTTGCGCACCCCTAGGCTTAGGCTAGGGCAACCCTAGACTTAGACTAGGGCACCCCTATGCTTACGCTAGGGCACCCCTAGGCTCAGGCAAGGGCACCCCTAGGTTTAGGCTAAGGCTAGGGCTCCCCTAGCCTAAGGCTAGGGCACCCAAAGGCTTAGGCTAGGGCACCCGTAGGCTTAGGCTAGGGAACCCCTAGGCTTAGGTAGGGAACCCCTAGGCTTAGGTTAGGGCACCCCTATGCTTAGGCTAGGCACCCCTAGACTTAGGCTAGGGCACCCCTAGGCTTACGCTGGGGCACCCCTAGGCTTAGGGTAAGGCCAGGGCTCCTCTAGCCTAACGCTAGGGCATCCCTAGGCTTCGGCTAGGGCACCCCTAGGCTTAGGCTAGGGCACCCCTAGGCCTAGGCTAGGGCACCCCAAGGCTTAGGCTGAGGCGAGGACTCTCCTAGCCTAAGGCTTGGGTACACCTAGGCTTAGGCTAGGGCACCCCTAGACTTAGGCTAGGGCACCCTTAGGCTTAGGCTAGGGCACCCCTAGGCTTAGGGTAAGCTAGGGCTCCTCTAGCCTAACGCTAGGGCATCCCTAGGCTTGGGCTAAGGCACCCCTAGGCTTAGGGTAAGGCTAGGGCTCCACTAGACTAAGGCTCGGGCACCCCTAACCTTAGCTTAGGGCACCCCTAGGCTTAGGCTAGGTCACCCCTAGGCTTAGGCTAGGGAACCCCTAGGTTTAGGTTAGGGCGCCCCAAGGTTTAGGCTAAGGCTAGGGCTCCCCTAGCCTAAGGCTAGGGCAACCATAGGCTTAGGCTAGGGCACCCCTAGGCTTAGGCTAGGGCACCCCTAGACTTAGGATAGGGCACCCCTAGGCTTGGGCTAAGGCTAGGGCTCCCCTAGCCTAAGGCTAGGGCACCCCTAGGCTTAGGCTAGGGCACCCCGAGGCTTAGGCTAGGGCACCCCTAGGCTTAGGCTAGGGCACCCCTATGCTTAGGCTAGGGCACCCCTAGTCTTACGCTAGGGCATCCGTCGGCTTAGGCTAGGGCACCCATAGGCTTAGGTAGGGAACCCCTAGGCTTAGGTTAAGGCACCCCTATGCTTAGGCTAGGCACCCCTAGACTTAGGCTAGGGCACCCCTAGGCTTAGGCTGGGGCTCCCCTAGGCTTAGGCTAAGGCTAGGGCTCACCTAGCCTAAGGCTAGGGTACCCCTAGGCTTAAGCTAGGGCACCCCTAGAATTAGGCTGGGGCACCCCTAGGCTTAGTGTAAGGCCAGGGCTCCTCTAGCCTAACGCTAGGGCATCTCTAGTCTTGGGCTAGGGAACCCCTAGGCTTAGGCTAGGGAACCCCTAGGCTTAGGCTAGGGCACCCCAAGGCTTCGGCTAAGGCGAGGACTCCCCTAGCCTAAGGCTAGGGTACACCTAGGCTTAGGCTAGGGCACCCATAGACTAAGGCTAGGGCACCCCTAGGCTTAGGCTAGGGCACCCCTAGGCTTAGGCTAAGGCTAGGGCTCCTCTAGCCTAACATTAGGGCATCCCTAGACTTGGGCTAGGGCACCCCTAGGCTTAGACTAAGGCTAGGGTTCCCCTAGCCTAAGGGAAGGGTACCGCTAGCTTTAGGCTAGGGCACCCCTAGGCTTAGGCTAGGGCATCCCTAGGTTTAGGATAGGGCACCCCTAATCTTAGGCTAAGGCTAGGGCTCCACTAGACTAAGGCTAGGGCACCCCTAGCCTTACCTAGGGCACCCCTAGCCTTAGGCTAGCTCACCCCTAGGCTTAGGATAGGGAACCCCTATTTTTAGACTAGGGCGCCCCTAGGCTTAGGCTAAGGCTAGGGCTCCCCTAGCCTAAGGCTAGGACACCCCTAGGCTTAGGGTAGGGCACCCCTAGGCTTAGGCTAGGACACCCGTAGACTTAGGCTAGGGCACCCCTAGGCTTAGGCTAAGGCTAGGGCTCCCCTAGCGTAAGACTAGGGCACCCCTAGGCTTAGGGTAGGGCAACCGTAGGCTTAGGCTAGGGCACCCCAAGGCTTAGGATAGGGCACCCCATGGCTTAGGATAGGGCACCCCTAGGCTTAGGCTAAGGCTAGGGCTCCACTAGACTAAGGCTAGGGCACCCCTAGCCTTACGCTAGGGCACCCCTAGGCTTAGGCTAGGGCAACCCTAGGTTTATGGTAAGGCACCACTAGGTTTAGGCTAGGGCACCCCTAGGCTTAGGATAGGGCATCCCTAAGCTTAGGCTAAGGTTAGGGCTCCACTAGACTAAGGCTAGGGCACCCCTAGCCTTAGCCTAGGGCACCCCTAGGCTTAGGCTAGCTCACCCCTAGGCTTAGGCAAGGGAACCCCAAGGTTTAGGCTAGGGCGCCCCAAGGTTTAGGCTAAGGCTTGGGCTCCCCTAGCCTAAGGCTAGGGTCCCCTAGTCTAAGGCTGGGGCACCCCCAGGCTTAGGCTAGGGCACCCCTAGGCTTAGGCTAGGACACCACTAAGCTTAGGCTAGGGCACCGCTAGGCTTAGGCTAAGGCTAGGGCCCCCAAGCCTAAGGCTAGGGCACCCCTAGGCTTAGGCTAGGGCACCCCTAGGCTTAGGCTAGGGCACCCATAGTCTTAGGCTAGGGCACCCCAAAGCTTAGGCTAGGGCACCCCTAGGTTTAGGCTAAGGCTAGGTCTCCCCTTGTCTAACCCTAGGGCACCCCTAGGCTTAGGCTAGGGCACCCCTAGGCTTAGACTAGGGCACCCCTAAGCTTAGGATAGGGCACCCCTAGTCTTAGGCTAGGGCACCCCTAGGCTTAGGCTAGGTCACCCCTAGGCTTAGGCTAGGGAACCCCTAGGTTTAGGCTAGGGCACCCCAAGGCTTAGGCTAAGGCTAGGGCTCCCCTAGCCTAAGGCTAGGGCACCCCTAGGCTTAGGCTAGGGCACCCCTAGGCTTAGGCTAGGGCACCCCTAGGTTTAGGCTAGGGAACCCCATGGCTTAGAATAGGGCACCTCTAGGCTTAGGCTAAGGCGAGGACTCCACAAGACTAAGGCTAGGGCACCCCTAGCCTCAGGCTAGGGCACCCCCAGGCTTAGGCTAGGGCACCCCTAGGTTTAGGCTAGGGTACCCCAAGGCTTAGGCTAGGGCACCACTAGGCTTAGGCTAAGGCTAGGGCTCCTCTAGCCTATCGCTAGGGCATCCCTAGGCTTGGGCTAGGGCACCCCTAGGCTTAGGCTAGGGCACCCCTAGGCTTAGGCTAGGTCACCCCAAGGCTTCGGCTAAGGAGAGGACTCCCCTATCCAAAGGCTAGGGTACCCCTAGGTTTAGGTTAGGGCAACCCTAGACTTAGGCTAGGGCACCCCTAGGCTTAGGATAGGGCACCACTAGGCTTAGGCTCATGCTAGGGCTCCTCTAGCCTAACGCTAGGGCACCCCTAGGCTTGGGATACGACACTCCTAGGCTTAGGCTGGGGCACCCCTAGGTTTAGGCAAGATCACCCCTAGGCTTAGGCTAGGGAACCCCTAGGCTTCGGGTAGGGCACCACTACGCTTAGGCTAGGGCATCCCTAGGCTTAGGTAGGGAACCCCTAGGCTTAGGTTAGGGCACCCTTATGCTTAGGCTAGGCACCCCTAGACTTAGGTTTGGGCACCCCGAGGCTTAGGCTGGGGCACCCCTAGGCTTAGGCCAAGTCTAGGGCTCCTCTAGCCTAACGCTAGGGCATTCCTAGGCTTGGGCTAGGGCACCCCTAGGCTTAGGCAAGGTCACCTCTAGGCTTCGGCTAGGGCACCCCAAGCCTTCGGCTGAGGCGAAGTCTCCCCTAGCCTAAGGCTAGGGTACACCTAGGCTTAGGCTAGGGCACCCCTAGACTTAGGCTAGGGCCCCCTTAGGCTTAGGCAAGGGCACCCCTAGGCTTAGGCTAAGCTAGGGCTCCTCTAGCCTAACGCTAGGGCATCCCTAGGCTTGGGCTAAGGAACCCCTAGGCTTAGTCTAGGGCACCCCTAGGCTTAGACAAAGGCTAGGGCTCCCCTAGCCTAAGGCTGGGGCACACCTAGCCTTAGGCTAGGGCACCCCTAGGCTTAGGCTAGGGCACCCCTAGGCTTAGGGTAAGGCTAGGGCTCCTCTAGCCTAACGCTAGGGCATACATAGGCTTGGGCTAGGGCACCCCTAGGCTTAGGCTAGGGCACCCCTAGGCTTAGGGTAGGGCACCCCTAGGCTTAGGCTAGGGCACGCCTAGGCTTAGGCTAGGGCACCCCTAGGCTTAGGCTAAGGCTGGTGCTCCCCCAGCCTAAGACTAGGGCACCCCTAGGGTTAGACTAAGGCACCCCTAAGCTTAAGCTAAAGCTAGGGCTACTCTAGCCTAAGGCCTGGTCACCCCTAGGCTTAGGCTAGGGCACCCCTAGGCTTAGGCTAGGGCACCCCTAGGCTTAGGCTAAGGCACCCCTATGCTTAGCCTAGGGCACGCCTAGACTTAGGCTAAGGCTAGGGGACCCCTAGGCTTAGGCTACGGCATCCCTAGGCTTAGGCAAGGGCACCCTAGTCTTAGGTTAGGGCACCCTTAGGCTTAGCCTAGGGCACCCCTAGGCTTAGGTTAAGGCTAGGTCACCCCTAGGCTTAGTCTAAGGCACCCCTAGGCTTAGGCTAGGGCACTCCTAAGCTTAGGCTAGGGCACCCCTAGGCTGAGGCTAGGGAACCCCTAGGCTTAGGCTAGGGCACCCATAGGCTTAAGCTAGGGCACCCCTAGGTTTAGGCTAAGGCTAGGGGACCCCTAGGCTTAGGCTAAGGCACCCCTAGGCTTAGGCTAGGGCACCCCTAAGTTTAGGCTAGGGCACCCCTAGGCTTAGGCTAAACCTAGGGCTCCCCTAGGCTTAGGCTAGGGCACCCCTAGGCTTGGGATACGGCACTCCTAGGCTTAGACTGGGGCACCCCTAGGTTTAGGCAAGGTCACCCCTAGGCTTAGGCTAGGGAAACCCTAGGCTTCGGCTAGGGCACCACTACGCTTAGGCTAGAGCACCCCTAGGCTTAGGCTAGGGCACCCCTAGGCTTAGGCTAGGGCAACCCTAGGCTTAGGCTAAGGCTAGGGCTTCCCTAGCCTAAGGCTAGGGCACCCCTAGGCTTAGGCAAGGGCACCCCTAGGCTTAGGCTAGGGCACCCGTAGGCTTAGGCTAGTGCACCCCTAGGCTTAGGATAGAGCACCCCAAGGCTTGGGCTAGGGCAACCCTAGGCTTAGGCTAGGGCAGCCCTAGGCTTATGTTAGGGCACCCCTAGGCTTAGGCTAAGGCTAGGGCTTCCCTAGCCTAAGGCTAGGGCACCCCTAGGCTTAGGCTAGGGCACCCGTAGGCTTAGGCTAGGGCATCCCTAGGCTTAGGTAGGGAACCCCTAGGCTTAGGTTAGGGCACCCTTATGCTTAGGCTAGGCACCCCTAGACTTAGGCTAGGGCACCCCGAGGCTTAGGCTGGGGCACCCCTAGGCTTAGGCTAAGTCTAGGGCTCCTCTAGCCTAACGCTAGGGCATTCCTAGGCTTGGGCTAGGGTACCCCTAGGCTTAGGCTAGGGCACCTCTAGGCTTAGGCTAGGGCACCCCAAGCCTTCGGCTGAGGCGAGGTCTCCCCTAGCCTAAGGCTAGGGTACACCTAGGCTTAGGCTAGGGCACCCCTAGGCTTACGCTAAGCTAGGGCTCCTCTAGCCTAACGCTAGGGCATCCCTAGGCTTGGGCTAAGGAACCCCTAGGCTTAGGCTAGGGCACCCCTAGGCTTAGACAAAGGCTAGGACTCCCCTAGCCTAAGGCTGGGGCACACCTAGCCTTAGGCTAGGGCACCCCTAGGCTTAGGCTAAGGCACGCCTAGGCTTAGGGTAAGGCTAGGGCTCCTCTAGCCTAACGCTAGGGCATCCCTAGGCTTGGGCTAGGGCAGCCCTAGGCTTAGGGTAGGGCACCCCTAGGCTTAGGGTAGGGCACCCCTAGGCTTAGGCTAGGGCACGCCTAGGCTTAGGCTAGGGCACCCCTAGGCTTAGGCTAAGGCTAGTGCTCCCCTAGCCTAAGACTAGGGCACCCCTAGGGTTAGACTAAGGCACCCCTAAGCTTAAGCTAAAGCTAGGGCTACTCTAGCCTAAGGCCTGGGCACCCCTAGGCTTAGGCTAGGGCACCCCTAGGCTTAGGCTAGGGCACCCCTGGGCTTAGGCTAAGGAACCCCTAGGCTTAGCCTAGGGCACCCCTAGGCTTAGGCTAAGGCTAGGGGACCCCTAGGCTTAGGCTACGGCATCCCTAGGCTTAGGCAAGGGCACCCTAGTCTTAGGTTAGGGCACCCTTAGGCTTAGGCTAGGGCACCCCTAGTCTTAGGTTAAGGCTAGGTCACCCCTAGGCTTAGTCTAAGGCACCCCTAGGCTTAGGCTAAGGCACTCCTAAGCTTAGGCTAGGGCACCCCTAGGCTGAGGCTAGGGAACCCCTAGGCTGAGGATAGGGCACCCATAGGCTTAGGCTAAGGCTAGGGCTCCCCTAGCCTAAGGCTAGGGCACCCCTAGGCTTAGGCGAGGGCACCCCTATGCTTAAGCTAGGGCAGCCGTAGGCTTAGGCTAAGGCTAGGTCTCCCCTATCCTAAGGCTAGGGCACCCCTAGGCTTTGGCTAGGGCACTCCTAGGCTTAGGCTAGGGCACCCTTAGGATTAGGCTAAGGCTAGGTCTCCCCTATCCTAAGGCTAGGGCACCCCAGGCTTTGGCTAGGGCACTCCTAGGCTTAGGCTAGGGCACCCCTAGGATTAGGCTAAGGCTAGGGCTCCCCTCGCCTAACACTACGGCACCCCTAGGGTTAGGCTAGGGACCCCTAGGCTTAGGCTAGGGCACCCCTAAGCTTAGGCTAAGGCACCCCTAGTCTTAGGCTAGGGCACTTCTAGGCTTAGGCTAAGGCTAGGGCTCCCATAGCCTAAGGCTAGGGCACCACTACGCTTAGGCTAGGGCACCCTTAGGATTAGGCTAGGGCACCCCTAAGCTCAGGCTAGGGCACCCCTAGGCTTAGGTTAGGGCACCCCTTATCTCAGGATAGGGCACCCCTAGGCGAAGGCTAAGGCTAGGGCTCCAATATCCCAAGGCTAGAGCACCCCTAGGCTTGCGCTTGGGCAACCCTAGGCTTAGGCTCTGGCACCCCTAAACTTAGGCTAAGCCTAGGGCTCCCCTAGCCTATGGCTAGGGAACCCCTAGGCTTAGGCTAGGGCACCCATAGGCTTAAGCTAGGGCACCCCTAGGTTTAGGCTAAGGCTAGGGGACCCATAGGCTTAGGCTAAGGCACCCCTAGGCTTAGGCTAGGGCACCCCTAAGTTTAGGCTAGGGCATCCCTAGGCTTAGGTAGGGAACCCCTAGGCTTAGGTTAGGGCACCCTTATGCTTAGGCTAGGCACCCCTAGACTTAGGCTAGGGCACCCCGAGGCTTAGGCTGGGGCACCCCTAGGCTTAGGCTAAGTCTAGGGCTCCTCTAGCCTAACGCTAGGGCATTCCTAGGCTTGGGCTAGGGTACCCCTAGGCTTAGGCTAGGGCACCTCTAGGCTTAGGCTAGGGCACCCCAAGCCTTCGGCTGAGGCGAGGTCTCCCCTAGCCTAAGGCTAGGGTACACCTAGGCTTAGGCTAGGGCACCCCTAGACTTAGGCTAGGGCACCCTTAGGCTTAGGCAAGGGCACCCCTAGGCTTAGGCTAAGCTAGGGCTCCTCTAGCCTAACGCTAGGGCATCCCTAGGCTTGGGCTAAGGAACCCCTAGGCTTAGGCTAGGGCACCCCTAGGCTTAGACAAAGGCTAGGGCTCCCCTAGCCTAAGGCTGGGGCACACCTAGGCTTAGGCTAGGGCACCCCTAGGCTTAGGGTAAGGCTAGGGCTCCTCTAGCCTAACGCTAGGGCATCCCTAGGCTTGGGCTAGGGCACCCCTAGGCTTAGGGTAGGGCACCCCTAGGCTTAGGGTAGGGCACCCCTAGGCTTAGGCTAGGGCACGCCTAGGCTTAGGCTAGGGCACCCCTAGGCTTAGGCTAAGGCTAGTGCTCCCCTAGCCTAAGACTAGGGCACCCCTAGGGTTAGACTAAGGCACCCCTAAGCTTAAGCTAAAGCTAGGGCTACTCTAGCCTAAGGCCTGGGCACCCCTAGGCTTAGGCTAGGGCACCCCTAGGCTTAGGCTAGGGCACCCCTGGGCTTAGGCTAAGGCACCCCTAGGCTTAGCCTAGGGCACCCCTAGGCTTAGGCTAAGGCTAGGGGACCCCTAGGCTTAGGCTACGGCATCCCTAGGCTTAGGCAAGGGCACCCTAGTCTTAGGTTAGGGCACCCTTAGGCTTAGGCTAGGGCACCCCTAGGCTTAGGTTAAGGCTAGGTCACCCCTAGGCTTAGTCTAAGGCACCCCTAGGCTTAGGCTAGGGCACTCCTAAGCTTAGGCTAGGGCACCCCTAGCCTGAGGCTAGGGAACCACTAGGCTGAGGCTAGGGCACCCATAGGCTTAGTCTAAGGCTAGGGCTCCCCTAGCCTAAGGCTAGGGCACCCCTAGGCTTAGGCGAGGGCACCCCTATGCTTAAGCTAGGGCAGCCGTAGGCTTAGGCTAAGGCTAGGTCTCCCCTATCCTAAGGCTAGGGCACCCCTAGGCTTTGGCTAGGGCACTCCTAGGCTTAGGCTAGGGCACCCTTAGGATTAGGCTAAGGCTAGGTCTCCCCTATCCTAAGGCTAGGGCACCCCAGGCTTTGGCTAGGGCACTCCTAGGCTTAGGCTAGGGCACCCCTAGGATTAGGCTAAGTCTAGGGCTCCCCTCGCCTAACACTACGGTACCCCTAGGGTTAGGCTAGGGACCCCTAGGCTTAGGCTAGGGCACCCCTAAGCTTAGGCTAAGGCACCCCTAGTCTTAGGCTAGGGCACTTCTAGGCTTAGGCTAAGGCTAGGGCTCCCATAGGCTAAGGCTAGGGCACCACTAGGCTTAGGCTAGGGCACCCTTAGGATTAGGCTAGGGCACCCCTAAGCTCAGGCTAGGGCACCCCTAGGCTTAGGTTAGGGCACCCCTTATCTCAGGCTAGGGCACCCCTAGGCGAAGGCTAAGGCTAGGGCTCCAATATCCCAAGGCTACAGCACCCCTAGGCTTACGCTAGGGCAACCCTAGGCTTAGGCTCTGGCACCCCTAAACTTAGGCTAAGGCTAGGGCTCCCCTAGCCTATGGCTAGGGAACCCCTAGGCTTAGGCTAGGGCACCCATAGGCTTAAGCTAGGGCACCCCTAGGTTTAGGCTAAGGCTAGGGGACCCATAGGCTTAGGCTAAGGCACCCCTAGGCTTAGGCTAGGGCACCCCTAAGTTTAGGCTAGGGCACCCCAAGGCTTAGGCTAAAGCTAGGGCTCCCCTAGGCTTAGGCTAGGGCACCCCTAGGCTAAGGCTACGGCACCCCTAGGCTCAGGCTAGGGTACCCCTAGGCTTAAGGTATGGCTAGGAGACCCCTAGCTTTAGGCTAGGGAACCCCAAGGCTTTGGCTAATGCTAGGGGACCCCTAGGCTTAGGCTCAGGCACCCCTAGGCTTAGGCTAGGGCACCCCTAGCCTAAGGCTAGGGCACCCCTAGGCTCAGGCTAGGGCACCTTACACTTAGGCTAGGGCACCCATAGGCTTAGGCTAAGGCTAGGGCACCCCTAGGCTTACGCTAGGGCACCCCTAGGCTTAGTCTAGGGCACCCGTATCTTAGGCTAGGGCACCCCTAGGCTTAGGCTAAGGCTAGGTCTCCCCTAGCCTAAGGCTAGGGCACCCCTAGCCTTAGGCTAGGGCACCCCTAAGCTCAGGCTAGGGCACCCCTAGGCTTAGGATAGAGCACCCCTAGCTTAGGCTAGGGCACCCCTAGGCTTGGGCTAGGGCACCCCTAGGCTTGGGCTAGGGCACCCCTAGGCTTAGGATAGGGCAGCCCTAGGCTTCTGCTAGGGCACCCCTAGGCTTAGGCTAAGGCTAGGGCTTCCCTAGCCTAAGGCTAGGGCACCCCTAGGCTTAGGCTAGGGCACCCGTAGGCTTAGGCTAGGGCACCCCTAGGCTTAGGTAGGGAACCCCAAGGCTTAGGCTAGGGCACCCGTAGGCTTAGGCTAGGGCACCCCTAGGCTTAGGTAGGGAACCCCTAGGCTTAGGTTAGGGCACCCTTATGCTTAGGCTAGGCACTCCTAGACTTAGGCTAGGGCACCCCTAGGCTTTGGCTGGGGCACCCCTAGGCTTAGGCTAAGTCTAGGGTTCCTCCAGCCTAACGCTAGGGCATCCCGAGGCTTGGGCTAGGGCACCCCTAGGCTTTGGCTGGGGCACCCCTAGGCTTAGGCTAAGTCTAGGGCTCCTCCAGCCTAACGCTAGGGCATACCTAGGCTTGGGCTAAGGCACCCCTAGGCTTAGGCTAGGGCACCCCTAGGCTTAGACAAAGGCTAGGGCTCCCCTAGCCTAAGGCTGGGGCACCCCTAGACTTAGGCTAGGGCACCAATAGGCTTAGGCTAGAGCACCAATAGGCTTAGGCTAAGCTAGGGCTCCTCTAGCCTAACGCTAGGGCATCCCTAGGCTTGGGCTAAGGCACCCCTAGTCTTAGGCTAGGGCACCTTTAGGCTTAGACTAAGGCTAGGGCTCCCCTAGCCTAAGGCTAGGGCACCCCTAGCCTTAGGCTAGGGCACTCCTAGGCTTAGGCTAGGGCACCCGTAGGCTTAGGGTAAGGCTAGGGCTCCTCTAGCCTAACGCTATGGCATCCATAGGCTTGGGCTAGGGCACCCCTAGGCTTAGGCTAGGGCACCCCAAGGCTTAGTCTAGGGCACCCAAAGGCTTCGCCTAAGGGGAGGACTCCCCTAAACGAAAGCTAGGGTACACCTAGGCTTATGCTAGGGCACCCCAAGACTTAGGCTAGGGCACCCCTAGGCTTAGGTTAGGGCACCCCTAGGCTTAGGCTAAGGCTAGGGCTCCTGTAACCTAACGCTAGGGCGTCCCTAGGCTTGGACTAGGGCACCCCTAGGCTTAGACTAAGGCTAGGGCTCCCCTAGCCTAATGCTAGGGCACCCCTAGCCTTAGGAAGGGGCACCCCTAGGCTTAGGCTAGCTCACCCCTAGGCTTAGGCTAGGCAACCCCTAGGTTTAGGATAGGGCGCCCCAAGGCTTTGGCTAAGGCTAGGGCTCCCCTAGCCTAAGGCTAGGGGAACCCTAGGCTTAGGGTAGGGCACCCCTAGGCTTAGGCTAGGAAACCCGTAGGCTTAGGCTAGGGCACCCCTAGGCTTAGGCTAGGGCACCCCTAGGCTTAGGCTAAGGCTAGGGCTCCACTAGCCTAAGACTAGGGCACCCCTAGGCTTAGGGTAGGGCAACCCAAGGCTTAGGCTAGGGCACCCCTAGGCTTAGGCTATGGCACCCCATGTCTTAGTCTAGGGCACCCCTAGGCTTAGGTGAAGGCTAGTGCTCCACTGTACTAAGGCTACGGCACCCCTAGCCTTACGCTAGGGCACCCCTAGGCTTAGACTAGGGCAACCGTAGGCTTAGGCTAGGGCACCCCTAGGCTTATGCTAGGGGACCACTAGGCTTAGGCTAGGGCCCCCTAGGTTTAGGCTAAGGCTAGGGCATCCCTAGGCTTAGGCTAGGAGACCGCTAGCCTTAGGCTAGGGCACCCTTAGGCTTAGGGTAGGGCACCCCTAGGCTTAGGTTAAGGCTATGGCTCCTCTAGCCTAAGGCTAGGGCACCCATAGGCTTAGGCTTGGGCAACCCTAGGCTTAGCATAGGGCAACCGTAAGCTTGGGCTAAGGATAGGGCTCCACTAGACTAAGGCTAGGGCACCCCTAGCCTTAGCCTAGGGCACCATTAGGGTTAGGCTAGGTCACCCCTAGGCTTAGGCTAGGGAACCCCTAGGTTTAGGCTAGGGCGCCCCAAGGCTTAGGCTAAGGCAAGGGCTCCCCTAGCCTAAGTCTAGGGCACGCCTAGGATTAGGCTAGGGCACCCCTAGGCTTAGGCTAGGACACCGGTAGGCTTAGGCTAGGGCACCGCTAGGCTTAGGCTAGGGCACCCCTAGGTTTAGGATAGGGCACCCCTATGCTTAGGCTAGGACACCCCTAGGCTTAGGCTAGGGCACCCCTAGGCTTAGGCTAGGGCACCCCTAGGCTTAGGATAGGGCACCACTAGGCTTAGGCTAGGGAAGTCCTAAGCTTAGGCTAGGACAGCCCTAGGCTTAAGCTAGGGCCCCCTAGGCTTAGGCTAAGGCTAGGGCTTCCGTAGCCTAAGGCTACGGCACCCCTAGGATTAGGCTAGGGCACCCGTAGGCTTAGGCTAGGGCACCCCTAGGCTTAGGTAGGGAACCCCTATGCTTAGTCTAGGCACCCCTAGGCTTAGGCTAGGGCACCCATAGGCTTAGTCTGGGGCACCCCAAGTCTTCGGCTAAGTCGACGACTCCCCTAGCCTAAGGCTAGGGTACACCTAGGCTTAGGCTAGGGCACCCCTAGACTTAGGCTAGGGCACACCTAGGCTTAGGCTAGGGCACCCCTAGGCTTAGGCTAAGGCTAGGGCTCCTCTAGCCTAACGCTAGGGCATCCCTAGGCTTGGGCTAGGGCACCCCTAGGCTTAGACTAAGGCTAGGGCTCCCCTAGCCTATGGCTAGGGCACCCCTAGCCTTAGCATAGGGCACACCTAGGCTTAGGATAGGGCACCCCTAAGTTTAGGCTAAGGCTAGGGCTCCACTAGACTAAGGCTAGGGCACCCCTAGCCTTAGCCTAGGGCACCCCTAGGCTTAGGCTAGCTCACCCCTAGGCTTAGGCTAGGCAACCCCTAGGTTTAGGATAGGGCGCCCCAAGGCTTTGGCTAAGGCTAGGGCTCCCCTAGCCTAAGGCTAGGGGAACCCTAGGCTTAGGGTAGGGCACCCCTAGGCTTAGGCTAGGAAACCCGTAGGCTTAGGCTAGGGCACCCCTAGGCTTAGGCTAGGGCACCCCTAGGCTTAGGCTAAGGCTAGGGCTCCACTAGCCTAAGACTAGGGCACCCCTAGGCTTAGGGTAGGGCAACCCAAGGCTTAGGCTAGGGCACCCCTAGGCTTAGGCTATGGCACCCCATGTCTTAGTCTAGGGCACCCCTAGGCTTAGGTGAAGGCTAGTGCTCCACTGTACTAAGGCTAGGGCACCCCTAGCCTTACGCTAGGGCACCCCTAGGCTTAGACTAGGGCAACCGTAGGCTTAGGCTAGGGCACCCCTAGGCTTATGCTAGGGGACCACTAGGCTTAGGCTAGGGCCCCCTAGGTTTAGGCTAAGGCTAGGGCATCCCTAGGCTTAGGCTAGGAGACCGCTAGCCTTAGGCTAGGGCACCCTTAGGCTTAGGGTAGGGCACCCCTAGGCTTAGGTTAAGGCTATGGCTCCTCTAGCCTAAGGCTAGGGCACCCATAGGCTTAGGCTTGGGCAACCCTAGGCTTAGCATAGGGCAACCGTAAGCTTGGGCTAAGGATAGGGCTCCACTAGACTAAGGCTAGGGCACCCCTAGCCTTAGCCTAGGGCACCATTAGGGTTAGGCTAGGTCACCCCTAGGCTTAGGCTAGGGAACCCCTAGGTTTAGGCTAGGGCGCCCCAAGGCTTAGGCTAAGGCAAGGGCTCCCCTAGCCTAAGTCTAGGGCACCCCTAGGATTAGGCTAGGGCACCCCTAGGCTTAGGCTAGGACACCGGTAGGCTTAGGCTAGGGCACCGCTAGGCTTAGGCTAGGGCACCCCTAGGTTTAGGATAGGGCACCCCTATGCTTAGGCTAGGACACCCCTAGGCTTAGGCTAGGGCACCCCTAGGCTTAGGCTAGGGCACCCCTAGGCTTAGGATAGGGCACCACTAGGCTTAGGCTAGGGAAGTCCTAAGCTTAGGCTAGGACAGCCCTAGGCTTAAGCTAGGGCCCCCTAGGCTTAGGCTAAGGCTAGGGCTTCCGTAGCCTAAGGCTACGGCACCCCTAGGATTAGGCTAGGGCACCCGTAGGCTTAGGCTAGGGCACCCCTAGGCTTAGGTAGGGAACCCCTATGCTTAGTCTAGGCACCCCTTGGCTTAGGCTAGGGCACCCCTAGGCTTAGTCTGGGGCACCCCAAGTCTTCGGCTAAGTCGACGACTCCCCTAGCCTAAGGCTAGGGTACACCTAGGCTTAGGCTAGGGCACCCCTAGACTTAGGCTAGGGCACACCTAGGCTTAGGCTAGGGCACCCCTAGGCTTAGGCTAAGGCTAGGGCTCCTCTAGCCTAACGCTAGGGCATCCCTAGGCTTGGGCTAGGGCACCCCTAGGCTTAGACTAAGGCTAGGGCTCCCCTAGCCTATGGCTAGGGCACCCCTAGCCTTAGCATAGGGCACACCTAGGCTTAGGATAGGGCACCCCTAAGTTTAGGCTAAGGCTAGGGCTCCACTAGACTAAGGCTAGGGCACCCCTAGCCTTAGCCTAGGGCACCCCTAGGCTTAGGCTAGCTCACCCCTAGGCTTAGGCTAGGGAACCCCTAGGTTTAGGCTAGGGCGCCCCAAGGCTTTGGCTAAGGCTAGGGCTCCACTGGACTAAGGCTAGGGCACCCCTAGCCTTACGCTAGGGCACCCCTAGGCTTAGGCTAGGGCAACCCTAGGCTTAGGCTAGGGCACCCCTAAGCTTAGGTTGGCCCCCCTAGGCTTAGGCTAGGGCACCCCTAGGATTAGGCTAGGGCCCCCTAGGTTTAGGCTAAGGCTAGGGCATCCCTAGGCTTAGGCTAGGGGACCCATAGGCTTAGGCTAGGGCACCCTTAGGCTTAGGCTAGGGCACCCCTAGGCTTAGGCTAAAGCTAGGGCTCCTCTAGCCAAAAGCTAGGGTTCCTCTAGGCTTAGGCTAGGGCACCCCTAGAATTAGGCTAGCGCACCTCTAGGCTTAGGCTAGGGCACCCCTAGGCTTAGGCTAAGGCTAGGGCTCCCCTAGCCTAAGGCTAGGGAACCCCCAGGTTTAGGCTAGGATGCCCCAATCCTTAGGCTAAGGCTAGGGCTCCCCTAGCCTAAGGCTAGGGCACCCCTAGGCTTAGGCTAGGGCACCCCTATGCTTAGGCTAGAACACCCGTAGGCTTAGGCTTGGGCACCCCTAGGCTTAGGCTAGGGCACCCCTAGGCTTAGGCTAGGGCACCGCTAGGCTTAGGCTAGGGCACCCCTAGGCTTAGGCTAGGGCACCCCCAGGTTTAGGCTAGGGCACCCCTAGATTTAGGCTGGGCACCCCTAGGCTTAGGCTAGGGCACCCCTAGGCTTAGGCTAGGGCACCCCTAGACTTAGGCTAGTGCAGCCCTAGGCTTAGGCTAGGGCAGCCCAAGGCTTAGGCTAGGGCACCCCTAAGTTTAGGCTAGGGCACCCCTAGGCTTATGCTAGGGCACCCCTAGGCTTAGGCTAAGGCTAGGGCTTCCCTAGCCTAAGGCTAAGGCACCCCAAGCTTAGGCTAGGGCACCCGTAGGCTTAGGCTAGGGCACCCCTAAGCTTAGGTAGGGAACCCCTAGGCTTAGGATAGGGCACCCCTATGCTTAGGCTACTCACCCCTAGACTTAGGCTAGGGCACCCCTAGGCTTAGTATGGGGCATCCCTAGGCTTAGGCTAAGGTTAGGACTCTCCTAGCGTAAGGCTAGGATACCCCTAGGCTTATGCTAGGGCACCCCTAGACATAGGCTAGGGCACCCCTAGGCTTAGGGTAAGGCTAGGGCTCCTCTAGCCTAAAGCTAGAGCATCCCTAGGCTTGGGCTAGGGCTCCCCTAGGCTTAGGCTAGGGCACCCCTAGGCTTAGGCTAGGGCACCCCTAGGCTTAGGCTAAGGCTAGGGCTTCCGTAGCCTAAGGCTAGGGCACCCCTAGGCTTACGCTAAGGCTCACGTAGGCTTAGGCTAGGGCACCCCTAGGCTTAGGTAGGGAACCCCTATGCTTAGGCTATGCACCCCTAGACTTAGGCTAGGGCACCCTAGGCTTAGGCTGGGGCACCCCTAGGATTAGGCTAAGGCTAGGGCTCCCCTAGCCTAAGGCTAGGGTACCCCTAGGCTTAAGCTAGGGCACCCCTAGACTTAGTCTAGGGCACCCCTAGACTTAGGGTAAGGCTAGGGCTCCTCTAGCCTAACTCTAGGGCATCCCTAGGCTTGGGCTAGGGCACCCCTAGGCTTAGGCTAGGGCACCCCAAGGCTTAGGCTAGGGCACCCCAAGGCTTCGGCTCAGGCGAGGACTCCCCTTGCCTAAGGCTAGGTTACACATAGGCTTAGGCTAGGGCACCCCTAGACTTAGGCTAGGGCACCCCTAGGCTTAGGCTAGGTCACCCCTAGGCTTAGGCTAAGGCTAGGGCTCCTCTAGCCTAACGCTAGGGCATCCCTAGGCTTGTGCTAGGGCACCCCTAGGCTTAGACTAAAGCTAGGGCTCCCCTAGCCTATGGCTAGGGCACCCATAGCCTTAGGATAGGGCACCCCTAGGCTTAGGATAGGGCACCCCTAAGCTTAGGCTAAGGCTAGGGCTCCACTAGACTAAGGCTAGGGCACCCCTAGCCTTAGCCTAGGGCACCCCTAGGCTTAGGCTAGCTCACCCTTAGGCTTATGCTAGGGAACCCCTAGGTTTAGGCTAGGGCGCCCCAAGGCTTTGGCTAAGGCTAGGGCTCCCCTAGCCTAAGGCTAGGGCAACCCTAAGCTTAGGGTAGGGCACCCCTAGTCTTAGTCTAGGGCATCCCTAGGCTTAGGATAAGGCTAGGGCTCTCCTAGCCTAAGACTAGGGCACCCCTAGGCTTAGGGTAGGGCAACCCTAGGCTTAGGCCACGGCACCCCATGTCTTAGGATAGGGCACCCCTAGGCTTAGGCTAAGGCTAGGGCTCCACTGGACTAAGGCTAGGGCACCCCTAGCCTTACGCTAGGGCACCCCTAGGCTTAGGCTAGGGCAAACCTAGGCTTAGGCTAGGGCACCCCTAGGCTTAGGTTAGGGCCCCCTAGGTTTAGGCTAAGGCTAGGGCATCCCTAGGCTTAGGCTAGGGAAACCCTAGGCATAGGGTAGGGCACCCCTAGGCTTAGGTAGGGCACCCCTAGGCTTGGGCTTTGGCACCCCTAGGCTTAGGCTAAGCTAGGGCTCCTCTAGCCTAACGATAGGCATCCCTAGGAATGGGCTAGGGCACCCCTTGGCTTAGACTAAGTCTAGGGCTCCCGTAGCCTAAGGCTAGGGCACCCCTAGGCTTAGGCTAGGGCACCCCTAGGCTTAGAATAGGGCACTCCTAAGCTTAGGCTAAGGCTAGGCCTCCAATAAAGTAAGGCTAGGGCTCCCCTAGCCTAAGGCTAGGGCACCCCTAGGCTTAGGCTAGCCAACCCCTAGGCTTAGGCTAGGACACCCGTAGGCTTAGGCTAGGGCACCCCTAGGCTTAGGCTAGGGCACCCCTAGGCTTAGGCTAAGGCTAGGGCTCCCCTAGCCTAAGGCTAGGGCACCCCTAGGCTTAGGCTAGGGCAACCCTAGGCTTAGGCTAGGCCACACCTAGGCTTAGGCTAGGGCACCCCAAGGCTTCGGCTAAGGCGAGGACTCCCCTAGCCTAAGGCTAGGGTACCCCTAGGCTAAGGCTAGGGCACCCCTAGACATAGGCTAGGGCAGCCCTAGGCTTAGGCTAGGGCAGCCCAAGGCTTAGGCTAGGGCAGCCCTAGGCTTAGGCTAGGGCACCCCTAGGTTTAGGCTAGGGCACCCCTAGGCTTAGGCTAGGGCACCCCTAGCCTTAGGCTAAGGCTAGGGCTTCCCTAGCCTAAGGCTAAGGCACCCCTAGGCTTGGGTTACGGCACCCCTAGGCTTAGGCTAAGGCACCACTAGGCTTAGACTAAGACTAGGGCTCCCCTAGCCTAATGCTAGGGCACCCCTAGCCTTAGGCTAGGGCACCCCTAGGCTTAGGCTAGGGCACCACTAGGCTTAGGCAAGGGCACCCCTAGTCTAAGGCTAGGGCTTCCCTAGCCTAAGGCTACGGCCCCCCTAGGCTTAGGCTTGGGCACCGGTACGCTTAGGCTAGGGCACCCCTTGGCTTAGGTAGGGAACCCCTAGGCTTAGGTTAGGGCACCCCTATGCTTAGGCTAGGCACCCCTAGACTTAGGCTAGGGCACCCCTATGCTTAGGCTAGGCACCCGTAGACTTAGGCTAGGGCACCCCTAGGCTTAGGCTGGGGCACCACTAGGCTTAGGCTAAGGCTAGGGCTCCCCTAGCCTAAGGCTAGTGTACCCCTAGGCTTAAGCTAGGGCACCCCTAGGCTTAGGCTAGGGCACCCCTAGGCTTAGGGTAAGGCTAGGGCTCCTCTAGTCTAACGCTAGGAATTCCCTAGGCTTGGGCTAGGGCATCCCTAGGCTTCGGCTAGGGCACCCCTAGGCTTAGGCTAGGGCACCCCTAGGCTTAGGTTGGGCACCCCAAGGCTTAGGCTAAGGCGAGGACTCTCCTAGCCTAAGGCTTGGGTACACCTAGGCTTAGGCTAGGGCACCCCTAGACTTAGGCTAGGGCACCCTTAGGCTTAGGCTAGGGCACCCCTAGGCTTAGGGTAAGCTAGGGCTCCTCTAGCCTAACGCTAGGGCATCCCTAGGCTTGGGCTAAGGCACCACTAGGCTTAGGGTAAGGCTAGGGCTCCACTAGACTAAGGCTCGGGCACCCCCAGCCTTAGCTTAGGGCACCCCTAGGCTTAGGCTAGGTCACCCCTTGGCTTAGGCTAGGGAACCCCTAGGTTTAGGCTAGGGCGCCCCAAGGCTTAGGCTAAGGCTAGGGCTCCCCTAGACTAAGGCTAGGGCAACCCTAGGCTTAGGCTAGGGCACCCCTAGGCTTAGGCTAGGACACCCGTAGGCTTAGGCTAGGGCACCCCTAGGCTTGGGCTAAGGCTAGGGCTCCCCTAGCCTAAGGCTAGGACACTCCTAGGCTTAGGCTAGGGCACCCCTAGGCTTAGGATAGGGCACCCCTAGGCTTAGGCTAGGGCACCCCTAGGCTTAGGCTAGGGCACCCCTAGGCTTACGCTAGGGCATCCGTCGGCTTAGGCTAGGGCACCCATAAGCTTAGGTAGGGAACCCCTAGGCTTAGGTTAAGGCACCCCTATGCTTAGGCTAGGCACCCCTAGACTTAGGCTAGGGCACCACTAGGCTTAGGCTGGGGCTCCCCGAGACTTAGGCTAAGGCTAGGGCTCACCTAGCCTAAGGCTAGGGTACCCCTAGGCTTCAGCTAGGGCACCTCTAGACTTAGGCTAGGGCACCCCTAGGCTTAATGTAAGGCCAAGGCTCCTCTAGCCTAACGCTAGGGCATCCCTAGTCTTGGGCTAGGGAACCCCTAGGCTTAGGCTAGGGAACCCCTAGGCTTAGGCTAGGGCACCCCAAGGCTTCGGCTAAGGCGAGGACTTCCCATCCTAAGGCTAGGGTACACCCAGGCTTAGGCTAGGGCACCCATAGACTAAGGCTAGGGCACCCCAAGGCTTAGGCTAGGGCACCCCTAGGCTTAGGCTAAGGCTAGGGCTCCTCTAGCCTAACGCTAGGGCATCCCTAGACTTGGGCTAGGGCACCCCTAGGCTTAGACTAAGGCTAGGGTTCACCTAGCCTAAGGCAAGGGTACCGCTAGCCTTAGGATTGGGCACCCCTAGGCTTAGGCTAGGGCATCCCTAGGCTTAGGATAGGGCACCCCTAAGCTTAGGCTACGGCTAGGGCTCCCCTAGCCTAAGGCTAGGGCACCCCTAGGCTCAGGCTAGGGCACCCCTAGGCTTAGGCTAAGGCTAGGGCTCCCCTAGCCTAAGACTAGGGCACCCCTAGGCTTAGGGTAGGGCAACCCTAGGCTTAAGCTAGGGCACCCCTAGGCTTAGGATAGGGCACCCCTATGCTTACGCTACGGCACCCCTAGGCTCTGGCTAGGACACCCCTAAGTTTAGGCTAAGGCTAGGGCTCCCTTAGCCTAAGGCTAGGGCACCCCTAGCCTTAGGCTAGGGCTCCCCTAGGCTTAGGCTAGGAACCCCTAGGCTTAGGTAGGGAACCCCTAGGCTTAGGTTAGGGCACCCCTATGCTAAGGCTAGGCACCCCTAGACTTAGGCTAGGGCACCCCTAGGCTTAGGCTGGGGCACCCCTAGGCTTAGGGTAAGGCCAGGGTTCCTCTAGCCTAACGCTAGGGCATCCCTAGGCTTCGGCTAGGGCACCCCTAGGCTTAGGCTAGGGCACCCCTAGGCTTAGGCTAGGGCACCCCAAGGCTTAGGCTGAGGCGAGGACTCTCCTAGCCTAAGGCTTGGGTACACCTAGGCTTAGGCTAGGGCACTCCTAGGCTTGGGCTAGGGCACCCTTAGTCTTAGGCTAGGGCACCCCTAGGCTTAGGCTAAGCTAGGGCTCCTCTAGTCTAACGCTAGGGCATCCCTAGGCATGGGCTAAGGCACCCCTAGGCTTAGTGTAAGGCTAGGGCTCCACTAGACTATGGCTCGGGCACCCCTAGCCTTAGCCTAGGGCACCCCTAGGCTTAGGCTAGGTCACCCCTAGGCTTAGGCTAGGGAACTCCAAGGTTTAAGCTAGGGCGCCCCAAGGCTTAGGCTAAGGCTAGGGCTCCCCTAGGCTAAGGCTAGGGCACCCCTAGGCTTACGCTAGGGCACTCCTAGGCTTAGGCTAGGGCACCCGTAGGCTTAGGCTGGGGCACCCCTAGCCTTAGGCTAGGGCACCCCTAGGCTTAGGCTAGGGCACCCCTAGGCTTAGGCTGGGGCACCACTAGGCTTAGGCTAAGGCTAGGGCTCCCCTAGCCTAAGTCTAGGGTAACCCTAGGCTTAAGCTAGGGCACCCCAAGGCTTAGGCTAGGGCACCCCTTGGCTTAGGCTTGGGCACCCCTAGGCTTAGGGTAAGGCTAGGGCTCCTCTAGCCTAACGCTAGGGCATCCCTAGGCTTGGGCTAGGGCACCCCTAGGCTTAGGCTAGGGCACCCCAAGGCTTAGGCTATGGCACCCCAAGGCTTCGGCTAAGGCGAGGACTCCCCTAGCCTAAGGCTAGGGTACACCTAGGCTTAGGCTAGGGCAACCGTAGGCTTAGGCTAGGGCACCCCTAGGCTGAGGCTAGGGCACCCCTAGGCTTAGGCTAAGGCTAGGGCTTCCCTAGCCTAAGGCTAGGGCACCCCTAGGCTTAGGCTAGGGCACCCGTAGGCTTAGGCTAGTGCACCCCAAGGATTAGTTAGGGAACCCGTAGGCTTAGGTTAGGGCACCCCTATGCTTAGACTAGGGCACCCCTACACTTAGGCTAGGGCACCCCTAGGCTTAGGTTGGGGCACACCTAGGCTTAGGCTAAGGCTAGGGCTCCCCTAGCCTAAGGCTTGTGTACCCCTAGGCTTAGGCTAGGGCACCCCTAGGCTTAGGCTAGGGCACCCCTAGGATTAGGCTAGGGCACCCCTAGGCTTAGGCTTGGGCACCCTTTGGCTTAGTTTAGGGCACCCCTATGCTTAGGCTAGACACCCCTAGACTTAGGCTAGGGCACCCCTATGCTTAGGCTAGGCACGCCTAGACTTAGGCTAGGGCACCCCTTGGCTTAGGCTGGGGCACCACTAGGCTTAGGCTAAGGCTAGGGCTCCCCTAGCCTAAGGCTAGGGTACCCCTAGGGTTAAGCTAGGGCACCCCTAGGCTTAGGCTAGGGCACCCCTTGGCTTAGGCTAGGGCACCCCTAGGCTTAGGGTAAGGCTAGGGCTCCTCTAGCCTAACGCTAGGGCATCGATAGGCTTGGGCTAGGGCACACCTAGGCTTAGGCTAGGGCACCCCTAGGCTTAGGCTATGGCACCCCAAGGCTTCGGCTAAGGCGAGGACTCCCCTAGCCTAAGGCTAGGGTACACCTAGGCTTAGGCTAGGGCACCCATAGACTTAGGCTAGGGCACCCCTAGGCTTAGACTACGGCTAGGGCACCCCTAGGCTTAGGATAGGGCACCCCTAAGCGTAGGCTAAGGCTAGGGCTCCACTAGACTAAGGCTAGGGCAACCCTAGCCTTAGCCTAGGGCAACCCAGGGCTTAGGGTAGGGAACCCCTAGGTTTAGGCTAGGGCGCCCCAAGGCTTAGGCAAAGGCTAGGGCTCCCCTAGCCTAAGGCTAGGGCAACCCTAGGCTTAGGGTAGGGCACCCCTAGGCTTAGGCTAGGACACCCGTAGGCTTTGGCTAGGGCACCCTAGGCTTAGGCTAGGGCACCCCTAGGCTTAGGCTAAGGCTAGGGCTCCCCTTGCCTAAGACTAGGGCACCCCTAGGCTTAGGGTAGGGCAACCCTAGGCTTAGGCTAGGGCACCCCTAGGCTTAGGATAGGGCACCCCTATGCTTACGCTAGGGCACCCCTAGGCTCAGGCTAGGGCACCCCTAAGTTTAGGCTAAGGCTAGGGCTCCCTTAGCCTAAGGCTAGGGCACCCCTAGCCTTAAGCTAGGGCACCCCTAGGCTTAGGCTAGGGAACCCCTAGGCTTAGGTAGGGAACCCCTAGGCTTAGGTTAGGGCACCCCTATGCTAAGGCTAGGCACCCCTAGACTTAGGCTAGGGCACCCCTAGGCTTAGGCTGGGGCACCCCTAGGCTTAGGGTAAGGCCAGGGTTCCTCTAGCCTAACGCTAGGGCATCCCTAGGCTTCGGCTAGGGCACCCCTAGGCTTAGGCTAGGGCACCCCTAGGCTTAGGCTAGGGCACCCCAAGGCTTAGGCTGAGGCGAGGACTCTCCTAGCCTAAGGCTTGGGTACACCTAGGCTTAGGCTAGGGCACTCCTAGACTTGGGCTAGGGCACCCTTAGGCTTAGGCTAGTGCACCCCTAGGCTTAGGCTAAGCTAGGGCTCCTCTAGTCTAACGCTAGGGCATCCCTAGGCATGGGCTAAGGCACCCCTAGGCTTAGAGTAAGGCTAGGGCTCCACTAGACTATGGCTCGGGCACCCCTAGCCTTAGCCTAGGGCACCCTTAGGCTTAGGCTAGGTCACCCCTAGGCTTAGGCTAGGGAACCCCTAGGTTTAAGCTAGGGCCCCCCAAGGCTTAGGCTAAGGCTAGGGCTCCTCTAGCCTAACACTAGGGCATGACTAGTCTTGGGCTAGGGCACCCCTAGGCTTAGACTACGGCTCGGGCACCCCTAGGCTTAGGATAGGGCACCCCTAAGCATAGGCTAAGGCTAGGGCTCCACTAGACTTAGGCTAGGGCACCCCTAGCCTTAGCCTAGGGCACCCCTGGGCTTAGGCTAGGGAACCCCTATGTTTAGGCTAGGGCGCCCCAAGGCTTAGGCTAAGGCTAGGGCTCCCCTAGCCTAAGGTTAGGGCAACCCTAGGCTTGGGGTAGGGCACCCCTAGGCTTAGGCTAGGACACCCGTAGGCTTAGGCTAGGGCACACCTAGGCTTAGGCTAGGGCACCCCTAGGCTTAGGCTATGGCACCCCAAGGCTTCGGCTAAGGCGAGGACTCCCCTAAACTAAGGCTAGGGTACAACTAGGCTTAGGCTGGGGCACCCCTAGACTTAGGCTAGGGCACCCCTAGGCTGAGGCTAGGGCACCCCTAGGCTTAGGCTAAGGCTAGGGCTCCTCTAGCCTAACACTAGGGCATGCCTAGTCTTGGGCTAGGGCACCCCTAGGCTTAGACTACGGCTAGGGCACCCCTAGGCTTAGGATAGGGCACCCCTAAGCCTAGGCTAAGGCTAGGGCTCCACTAGACTTAGGCTAGGGCACCCCTAGCCTTAGCCTAGGGCACCCCTGGGCTTAGGCTAGGGAACCCCTAGGTTTAGGCTAGGGCGCCCCAAGGCTTAGGCTAAGGCTAGGGCTCCCCTAGCCTAAGGCTAGGGCAACCCTAGACTTGGGGTAGGGCACCCCTAGGCTTAGGCTAGGACACCCGTAGGCTTAGGCTAGGGCACCCCTAGGCTTAGGCTGAGGCGAGGACTCTCCTAGCCTAAGGCTTGGGTACACCTAGGCTTAGGCTAGGGCACTCCTAGGCTTGGGCTAGGGCACCCTTAGTCTTAGGCTAGGGCACCCCTAGGCTTAGGCTAAGCTAGGGCTCCTCTAGTCTAACGCTAGGGCATCCCTAGGCATGGGCTAAGGCACCCCTAGGCTTAGTGTAAGGCTAGGGCTCCACTAGACTATGGCTCGGGCACCCCTAGCCTTAGCCTAGGGCACCCCTAGGCTTAGGCTAGGTCACCCCTAGGCTTAGGCTAGGGAACTCCAAGGTTTAAGCTAGGGCGCCCCAAGGCTTAGGCTAAGGCTAGGGCTCCCCTAGGCTAAGGCTAGGGCACCCCTAGGCTTACGCTAGGGCACTCCTAGGCTTAGGCTAGGGCACCCGTAGGCTTAGGCTGGGGCACCCCTAGCCTTAGGCTAGGGCACCCCTAGGCTTAGGCTAGGGCACCCCTAGGCTTAGGCTGGGGCACCACTAGGCTTAGGCTAAGGCTAGGGCTCCCCTAGCCTAAGTCTAGGGTAACCCTAGGCTTAAGCTAGGGCACCCCAAGGCTTAGGCTAGGGCACCCCTTGGCTTAGGCTTGGGCACCCCTAGGCTTAGGGTAAGGCTAGGGCTCCTCTAGCCTAACGCTAGGGCATCCCTAGGCTTGGGCTAGGGCACCCCTAGGCTTAGGCTAGGGCACCCCAAGGCTTAGGCTATGGCACCCCAAGGCTTCGGCTAAGGCGAGGACTCCCCTAGCCTAAGGCTAGGGTACACCTAGGCTTAGGCTAGGGCAACCGTAGGCTTAGGCTAGGGCACCCCTAGGCTGAGGCTAGGGCACCCCTAGGCTTAGGCTAAGGCTAGGGCTTCCCTAGCCTAAGGCTAGGGCACCCCTAGGCTTAGGCTAGGGCACCCGTAGGCTTAGGCTAGTGCACCCCAAGGATTAGTTAGGGAACCCGTAGGCTTAGGTTAGGGCACCCCTATGCTTAGACTAGGGCACCCCTACACTTAGGCTAGGGCACCCCTAGGCTTAGGTTGGGGCACACCTAGGCTTAGGCTAAGGCTAGGGCTCCCCTAGCCTAAGGCTTGTGTACCCCTAGGCTTAGGCTAGGGCACCCCTAGGCTTAGGCTAGGGCACCCCTAGGATTAGGCTAGGGCACCCCTAGGCTTAGGCTTGGGCACCCTTTGGCTTAGTTTAGGGCACCCCTATGCTTAGGCTAGACACCCCTAGACTTAGGCTAGGGCACCCCTATGCTTAGGCTAGGCACGCCTAGACTTAGGCTAGGGCACCCCTTGGCTTAGGCTGGGGCACCACTAGGCTTAGGCTAAGGCTAGGGCTCCCCTAGCCTAAGGCTAGGGTACCCCTAGGGTTAAGCTAGGGCACCCCTAGGCTTAGGCTAGGGCACCCCTTGGCTTAGGCTAGGGCACCCCTAGGCTTAGGGTAAGGCTAGGGCTCCTCTAGCCTAACGCTAGGGCATCGATAGGCTTGGGCTAGGGCACACCTAGGCTTAGGCTAGGGCACCCCTAGGCTTAGGCTATGGCACCCCAAGGCTTCGGCTAAGGCGAGGACTCCCCTAGCCTAAGGCTAGGGTACACCTAGGCTTAGGCTAGGGCACCCATAGACTTAGGCTAGGGCACCCCTAGGCTTAGACTACGGCTAGGGCACCCCTAGGCTTAGGATAGGGCACCCCTAAGCGTAGGCTAAGGCTAGGGCTCCACTAGACTAAGGCTAGGGCAACCCTAGCCTTAGCCTAGGGCAACCCAGGGCTTAGGGTAGGGAACCCCTAGGTTTAGGCTAGGGCGCCCCAAGGCTTAGGCAAAGGCTAGGGCTCCCCTAGCCTAAGGCTAGGGCAACCCTAGGCTTAGGGTAGGGCACCCCTAGGCTTAGGCTAGGACACCCGTAGGCTTTGGCTAGGGCACCCTAGGCTTAGGCTAGGGCACCCCTAGGCTTAGGCTAAGGCTAGGGCTCCCCTTGCCTAAGACTAGGGCACCCCTAGGCTTAGGGTAGGGCAACCCTAGGCTTAGGCTAGGGCACCCCTAGGCTTAGGATAGGGCACCCCTATGCTTACGCTAGGGCACCCCTAGGCTCAGGCTAGGGCACCCCTAAGTTTAGGCTAAGGCTAGGGCTCCCTTAGCCTAAGGCTAGGGCACCCCTAGCCTTAAGCTAGGGCACCCCTAGGCTTAGGCTAGGGAACCCCTAGGCTTAGGTAGGGAACCCCTAGGCTTAGGTTAGGGCACCCCTATGCTAAGGCTAGGCACCCCTAGACTTAGGCTAGGGCACCCCTAGGCTTAGGCTGGGGCACCCCTAGGCTTAGGGTAAGGCCAGGGTTCCTCTAGCCTAACGCTAGGGCATCCCTAGGCTTCGGCTAGGGCACCCCTAGGCTTAGGCTAGGGCACCCCTAGGCTTAGGCTAGGGCACCCCAAGGCTTAGGCTGAGGCGAGGACTCTCCTAGCCTAAGGCTTGGGTACACCTAGGCTTAGGCTAGGGCACTCCTAGACTTGGGCTAGGGCACCCTTAGGCTTAGGCTAGTGCACCCCTAGGCTTAGGCTAAGCTAGGGCTCCTCTAGTCTAACGCTAGGGCATCCCTAGGCATGGGCTAAGGCACCCCTAGGCTTAGAGTAAGGCTAGGGCTCCACTAGACTATGGCTCGGGCACCCCTAGCCTTAGCCTAGGGCACCCTTAGGCTTAGGCTAGGTCACCCCTAGGCTTAGGCTAGGGAACCCCTAGGTTTAAGCTAGGGCCCCCCAAGGCTTAGGCTAAGGCTAGGGCTCCTCTAGCCTAACACTAGGGCATGACTAGTCTTGGGCTAGGGCACCCCTAGGCTTAGACTACGGCTCGGGCACCCCTAGGCTTAGGATAGGGCACCCCTAAGCATAGGCTAAGGCTAGGGCTCCACTAGACTTAGGCTAGGGCACCCCTAGCCTTAGCCTAGGGCACCCCTGGGCTTAGGCTAGGGAACCCCTATGTTTAGGCTAGGGCGCCCCAAGGCTTAGGCTAAGGCTAGGGCTCCCCTAGCCTAAGGTTAGGGCAACCCTAGGCTTGGGGTAGGGCACCCCTAGGCTTAGGCTAGGACACCCGTAGGCTTAGGCTAGGGCACACCTAGGCTTAGGCTAGGGCACCCCTAGGCTTAGGCTATGGCACCCCAAGGCTTCGGCTAAGGCGAGGACTCCCCTAAACTAAGGCTAGGGTACAACTAGGCTTAGGCTGGGGCACCCCTAGACTTAGGCTAGGGCACCCCTAGGCTGAGGCTAGGGCACCCCTAGGCTTAGGCTAAGGCTAGGGCTCCTCTAGCCTAACACTAGGGCATGCCTAGTCTTGGGCTAGGGCACCCCTAGGCTTAGACTACGGCTAGGGCACCCCTAGGCTTAGGATAGGGCACCCCTAAGCCTAGGCTAAGGCTAGGGCTCCACTAGACTTAGGCTAGGGCACCCCTAGCCTTAGCCTAGGGCACCCCTGGGCTTAGGCTAGGGAACCCCTAGGTTTAGGCTAGGGCGCCCCAAGGCTTAGGCTAAGGCTAGGGCTCCCCTAGCCTAAGGCTAGGGCAACCCTAGACTTGGGGTAGGGCACCCCTAGGCTTAGGCTAGGACACCCGTAGGCTTAGGCTAGGGCACCCCTAGGCTTAGGCTAGGGCACCCCTAGGCTTAGGCTAAGGCTAGGGCTCCCCTAGCCTAAGACTAGGGCACCCCTAGGCTTAGGGTAGGGCAATCCTAGACTTAGGCTAGGGCACCCCTAGGCTTGGGATAGGGCACTCTAAGGCTCAGGCTAAGGATAGGGCTCCACTGGACTAAGGCTAGGGCACCCCTAGCCTTACGCTAGCGCACCCCTAGGCTTAGGCTAGGGCAACCCTAGGCTTAGGCTAGGCACGCCTAGACTTAGGCTAGGGCACCCCTAGGCTTAGGCTGGGGCACCCCTAGGCTTAGGGTAAGGCCAGGGCTCCTCTAGCCTAACGCTAGGGCATCCCTAGGCTTCGGCTAGGGCAACCCTAGGCTTAGGCTAGGGCACCCTTAGGCTTAGGCTAGGGCACCCCAAGGCTTAGGCTGAGGCGAGGACTCTCCTAGCCTAGGGGTTGGGTACACCTAGGCTTAGGCTAGGGCACCCCTAGACTTAGGCTAGGGCACCCTTAGGCTTAGGCTAGGGCACCCCTAGGCTTAGGCTAAGCTAGGGCTCCTCTAGCCTAACGCTAGGGCATCCCTAGGATTGGGCTAAGGCACCCCTAGGCTTAGTGTAAGGCTAGGGCTCCACTAGACTATGGCTCAGGCACCCCTAACCTTAGCCTAGGGCACCCCTAGGCTTAGGCTAGGTCACCCCCAGGCTTAGGCTAGGGAATCCCTAGGTTTAAGATAGGGCGCCCCAAGGCTTAGGCTAAGGCTAGGGCTCCCCTAGCCTAAGGCTAGGGCAACCCTAGGCTAACGCTAAGGCACTCCTAGGCTTAGGCTAGGGCACCCCTAGGCTTAGGCTAGGGCACCCCTAGGCTTAGGCTACGGCACCCCTAGGCTTAGGCTACGGCACCCCTAGGCTTAGGGTAAGGCTAGGGCTCCACTAGACTAAGGCTAGGGCACCCCTAGCCTTACGCTAGGGCACCCCTAGGCTAAGGCTAGGGAACCCCTAGGTTTAAGCTAGGGCACCCCAAGGCTTAGGCTAAGGCTAGGGCTCCCTAGCCTAAGGCTAGGGCACCCCTAGGCTTAGGCTAGGGCACCCCTAGGCTTAGGCTCGGACACCCCTAGGCTTAGGCTAAGGCTAGGTCTCCCCTAGCCTAAGGTAAGTGCACCGCTAGCCATAGGCTAGGGCACCCCTAGGCTTAGGCTAGGGCACCCCTAGGCTTAGGATAGGGCACCCCTAAGCTTAGGCTAAGGCTAGAGCTCCACTAGACTAAGGCTAGGTCACCCCTAGCCTTAGCCTAGGGCACCCCTAGGCTTAGGCTAGCTCACCCCTAGGCTTAGGCTAGGGAACCCCTAGGTTTAGACTGGGCGCCCCTAGGCTTAGGCTAAGGATAGGGCTCCCCTAGCCGAAGGCTAGGACACCCCTAGGCTTTGGGTAGGGCACCCTTAGGATTAGGCTAGGACACCCGTAGGCTTAGGCTAGGGCACCACTAGGCTTAGGCTAGGGCACCCCTAGGCTTAGGCTAAGGCTAGGGCTCCCCTAGCCTAAGACTAGGGCACCCCTAGGCTTAGGGTAGGGCAACCGTAGGCTTAGGCTAGGGCACCCCAAGGCTTAGGCTAGGGCACCCCATGGCTTAGGATAGGGCACCCCTAGGCTTAGGCTAAGGCTAGGGCTCCACTAGACTAAGGCTAGGGCACCCCTAGCCTTACGCTAGGGCACCACTAGGCTTAGGCTAGGGCAACCCTAGGTTTATGGTAGGGCACCACTAGGTTTAGGCTAGGGCACCCCTAGGCTTAGGATAGGGCACCCCTAAGCTTAGGCTAAGGTTAGGGCTCCACTAGACTAAGGCTTGGGCACCCCTGGCCTTAGCCTAGGGCACCCCTAGGCTTAGGCTATCTCACCCCTAGGCTTAGGCTAGAGAACCACAAGGTTTAGGCTAGGGCGCCCCAAGGCTTAGGCTAAGGCTAGGGCTCCCCTAGCCTAAGGCTAGGGTCCCCTAGTCTAAGGCTAGGGCACACCCAGGCTTAGGCTAGGGCACCCCTAGGCTTAGGCTAGGACACCATTAGGCTTAGGCTAGGGCACCCCTAGGCTTAGCCTAGGTCACCCCTAGGCTTAGGCTAGGGCACCCCTAGGCTTAGACTAGGGCACCCCTAAGCTTAGGCTAGGGCACCCCTAGTCTTAGGCTAGGTCACCCCTAGGCTTAGGCTAGGTCACCCCTAAGCTTGGGCTAGGGAACCCCTAGGTTAAGGCTAGGGCGCCCCAAGGATTAGGCTAAGGCTAGGGCTCCCCTAGCCTAAGGCTAGGGCACCCCTAGGCTTAGGCTATGGCACCCCTAGACTTAGGCTTGGACACCCGTAGGCTTAGGCTAGGGCACCCCTAGACTTAGGCTAGGGCACCCCTAGGCTTAGGCTAAGGCTAGGGCTCCTCTAGCCTATCGCTGGGCATCCCTAGGCTTGAGCTAGCGAACCCCTAGGCTTAGGCTAGGGCACCCCTAAGCTTAGGCTAGGGCACCCCTAGGCTTAGGATAGGGCACCCCTAAGCTTAGGTTAAGGCTAGGGCTCCACTAGACTAAGGCTATGGCACCCCTAGCCTTAGCCTAGCGCACCCCTAGGCTTAGGCTAGCTCACCCCTAGGCTTAGGCTAGGGAACCCCTAGGTTTAGGCTAGGGTGCCCCAAGGCTTAGGCTAAGGCTAGGGCTCCCTAGCCTAAGGCTAGGGCACCGCTAGGCTTAGGGTAGGGCACCCCTAGGCTTAGGCTAGGACACCCGTAGGCTTAGGCTAGGGCACCCCTAGGCTTAGGCTAAAGCTAGGGCTCCCCTAGCCTAAGGCTAGGGCACCCCTATGCTTAGGGTAGGGCATCCCTAGGCTTAGGCTAGGGCACCCCTAGGCTTAGGTTATGGCACCCCATGGCTTAGGATAGGGCACCCCTAGGCTTAGACTAAGGCTAGGGGTCTACTAGACTAAGACTTGGGCACCCCTAGCCATACGCTAGGGCACCCCTAGACTTATGCTAGGGAACCCCTAGGCTTATGCTAGGGCAACCCTAGGCTAATGCTAGGGCACCCCTAGGCTTAGGCTAGGGCACCCCTAGGCTTAGACTAGGGCACCCCTAAGCTTACGCTAAGACTAGGGCTCCCTTAGCCTAAGGCTAGGACACCCCTAGGCTTAGGCTAGGGCACCCCTAGGCGTAGGCTAGGGCACCACTACGCTTAGGCTAAGGCTAGGGCTCAGCTAGCCTAAGGCTTGAGCACCCCTAGGCTTAGGCTACGGCAACCCTAGGCTTAGGCTAGGGCACCCCTAGGCTTAGGCTAGGGAACCCCTAGGCTTAGGCTAGGACACCCCTAGGCTTAGGCTAAGGCTAGGGCTCCCCTAGCCTAAGGATAGGGCACCCCTAGGCTTAGGCTAGGGCACCCCGAGGCTTAGGCTAGGGCATCCCTAGGCTTAGGCTAAGGCTAGGGCACCTATAGGCTTAGGCTCGGGCACCCCTAGGCTTAGTGTAGGCCACCCCTAGGCTTAGGCTAGGCTACCCCTAGGCTTACGCTAGGGCACCCCTAAGCTTAGGCTAGGGCACCGCTTGTCTTTGGCTAGGGCACCCCTAGGCTTTGGCTAAGGTTAGGGCTCCCCTAGCCTAAGGCTAGGGCACCCCTAGGCTTAGGCTAGGGCACATCTAGGCTTAGGCTAGGGCACCACTAGGCTTAGGCTAAGGCTAGGGCTCCACTAGACTAAGGCTTGGGCACTCCTAGGCTTAGGCTAGGGCACCCCTAGGCTTAGGCTAGGGCACCCCTAGACTTAGGCTAAGGCTAGAGCTCCTCAAGCCTAACGCTAGGGCATCCCTAGACTTGGGCTAGGGCACCCCTAGGCTTAGACTAAGGCTAGGGCTCCCCTAGCCCAAGGTAAGGGCACCGCTAGTCATAGGCTAGGGCACCCCTAGGCTTACGCTAGGGCACCCCTAGGCTAAGGCTAGGGAACCCCTAGGTTTAAGCTAGGGCACCCCAAGGCTTAGGCTAAGGCTAGGGCTCCCTAGCCTAAGGCTAGGGCAACCCTAGGCTTAGGCTAGGCACCCCTAGGCTTAGGCTCGGACACCCCTAGGCTTAGGCTAAGGCTAGGGCTCCCCTAGCCTAAGGTAAGGGCACCGCTAGCCATAGGCTAGGGCACCCCTAGGCTTAGGCTAGGGCACCCCTAGGCTTAGGATAGGGCACCCCTAAGCTTAGGGTAGGGCAACCGTAGGCTTAGGATAGGGCACCCCTAAGCTTAGGCTAAGGCTAGAGCTCCACTAGACTAAGGCTAGGTCACCCCTAGCCTTAGCCTAGGGCACCCCTAGGCTTAGGCTAGCTCACCCCTAGGCTTAGGCTAGGGAACCCCTAGGTTTAGACTGGGCGCCCCTAGGCTTAGGCTAAGGATAGGGCTCCCCTAGCCTAAGGCTAGGACACCCCTAGGCTTTGGGTAGGGCACCCTTAGGATTAGGCTAGGACACCCGTAGGCTTAGGCTAGGGCACCACTAGGCTTAGGCTAGGGCACCCCTAGGCTTAGGCTAAGGCTAGGGCTCCCCTAGCCTAAGACTAGGGCACCCCTAGGCTTAGGGTAGGGCAACCGTAGGCTTAGGCTAGGGCACCCCAAGGCTTAGGCTAGGGCACCCCATTGCTTAGGATAGGGCACCCCTAGGCTTAGGCTAAGGCTAGGGCTCCACTAGACTAAGGCTAGGGCACCCCTAGCCTTACGCTAGGGCACCACTAGGCTTAGGCTAGGGCAACCCTAGGTTTATGGTAGGGCACCACTAGGTTTAGGCTAGGGCACCCCTAGGCTTAGGATAGGGCACCCCTAAGCTTAGGCTAAGGTTAGGGCTCCACTAGACTAAGGCTTGGGCACCCCTAGCCTTAGCCTAGGGCACCCCTAGGCTTAGGCTATCACACCCCTAGGCTTAGGCTAGAGAACCACAAGGTTTAGGCTAGGGCGCCCCAAGGCTTAGGCTAAGGCTAGGGCTCCCCTAGCCTAAGGCTAGGGTCCCCTAGTCTAAGGCTAGGGCACACCCAGGCTTAGGATAGGGCACCCCTAGGCTTAGGCTAGGACACCATTAGGCTTAGGCTAGGGCACCCCTAGGCTTAGGCTAGGTCACCCCTAGGCTTAGGCTAGGGCACCCCTAGGCTTAGACTAGGGCACCCCTAAGCTTAGGCTAGGGCACCCCTAGTCTTAGGCTAGGGCACCCCTAGGCATAGGCTAGGTCACCCCTAGGCTTAGGCTAGGGAACCCCTAGGTTTAGGCTAGGGCGCCCCAAGGATTAGGCTAAGGCTAGGGCTCCCCTAGCCTAAGGCTAGGGCACCCCTAGGCTTAGGCTATGGCACCCCTAGACTTAGGCTTGGACACCCGTAGGCTTAGGCTAGGGCACCCCTAGAATTAGGCTAGGGCACCCCTAGTCTTAGGCTAAGGCTAGGGCTCCTCTTGCCTATCGCTGGGCATCCCTAAGCTTGAGCTAGCGAACCCCTAGGCTTAGGCTAGGGCACCCCTAAGCTTAGGCTAGGGCACCCCTAGGCTTAGGATAGGGCACCCCTAAGCTTAGGTTAAGGCTAGGGCTCCACTAGACTAAGGCTACGGCACCCCTAGCCTTAGCCTAGCGCACCCCTAGGCTTAGGCTAGCTCACCCCTAGGCTTAGGCTAGGGAACCCCTAGGTTTAGGCTAGGGTGCCCCAAGGCTTTGGCTAAGGCTAGGGCTCCCTAGCCTAAGGCTAGGGCACCGCTAGGCTTAGGGTAGGGCACCCCTAGGCTTAGGCTAGGACACCCGTAGGCTTAGGCTAGGGCACCCCTAGGCTTAGGCTAGGGCACCCCTAGGCTTAGGCTAAAGCTAGGGCTCCCCTAGCCTAAGGCTAGGGCACCCCTAGGCTTAGGGTAGGGCATCCCTAGGCTTAGACTAGGGCACCCCTAGGCTTAGGTTATGGCACCCCATGGCTTAGGATAGGGAACCCCTAGGCTTAGGCTAAGGCTAGAGCTCCTCAAGCCTAACGCTAGGGCATCCCTAGACTTGGGCTAGGGCACCCCTAGGCTTAGACTAAGGCTAGGGCTCCCCTAGCCCAAGGTAAGGGCACCCCTAGCCATAGGCTAGGGCACCCCTAGGCTTAGGCTAGGGCACACCTAGGCTTAGGATAGGACACCCCTAAGCTTAGGCTAAGGCTAGAGCTCCACTAGACTAAGGCTAGGTCACCCCTAGCCTTAGCCTAGGGCACCCCTAGGCTTAGGCTAGCTCACCCCTAGGCTTAGGCTAGGGAACCCCTAGGTTTAGACTAGGGCGCCCCTAGGCTTAGGCTAAGGATAGGGCTCCCCTAGCCTAAGTCTAGGACACCCCTAGGCTTTGGGTAGGGCACCCCTAGGCTTAGGCTAGGACACCCGTAGGCTTAGGCTAGGGCACCACTAGGCTTAGGCTAGGGCACCCCTAGGCTTAGGCTAAGGCTAGGGCTCCCCTAGCCTAAGACTAGGGCACCCTAGGCTTAGGGTAGGGCAACCGTAGGCTTAGGCTAGGGCACCCCTAGGCTTAGGCTAGGGCACCCCATGGCCTAGGATAGGGCACCCCTAGGCTTAGGCTAAGGCTAGGGCTCCACTAGACTAAGGCTAGGGCACCCCTAGCCTTACGCTGGGGCACCACTAGGCTTAGGCTAGGGCAACCCTAGGTTTATGGTAGAGCACCACTAGGTTTAGGCTAGGGCACCCCTAGGCTTAGGCTGGGGCACACCTAGGCTTAGGCTAAGGCTAGGGCTCCCCTAGCCTAAGGCTTGTGTACCCCTAGGCTTAGGCTAGTGCACCCCTAGGCTTAGGCTAGGGCACCCCTAGGCTTAGGCTAGGGCACCCCTATGCTTAGGCTAGACACCCCTAGACTTAGGCTAGGGCACCCCTATGCTTAGGCTAGGCACCCCTAGACTTAGGCTAGGGCACCCCTAGGCTTAGGCTGGGGCACCACTAGGCTTAGGCTAAGGCTAGGGCTCCCCTAGCCTAAGGCTAGGGTACCCCTAGGCTTAAGCTAGGGCACCCCTAGGCTTAGGCTAGGGCACCCCTTGGCTTAGGCTAGGGCACCCCTAGGCTTAGGGTAAGGCTAGGGCTCCTCTAGCCTAACGCTAGGACATCCCTAGGCTTGGGCTAGGGCACACCTAGGCTTAGGCTAGGGCACCCCTTGGCTTAGGCTATGGCACCCCAAGGCTTCGGCTAAGGCGAGGACTCCCCTAGCCTAAGGCTAGGGTACACCTAGGCTTAGGCTAGGGCACCCATAGACTTAGGCTAGGGCACCCCTAGGCTGAGGCTAGGGCACTCCTAGGCTTAGGCTAAGGCTAGGGCTCCTCTAGCCTAACACTAGGGCATGCCTAGGCTTGGGCTAGGGCACCCCTAGGCTTAGACTACGGCTAGGGCACCCCTAGGCTTAGGATAGGGCACCCCTAAGCGTAGGCTAAGGCTAGGGCTCCACTAGACTAAGGCTAGGGCACCCCTAGCCTTAGCCTAGGGCAACCCTGGGCTTAGGGTAGGGAACCCCTAGGTTTAGGCTAGGGCGCCCCAAGGCTTAGGCAAAGGCTAGGGCTCCCCTAGCCTAAGGCTAGGGCAACCCTAGGCTTAGGGTAGGGCACCCCTAGGCTTAGGCTAGGACACCCGTAGGCTTTGGCTAGGGCACCCTAGGCTTAGGCTAGGGCACCCCTAGGCTTAGGCTAAGGCTAGGGCTCCCCTAGCCTAAGACTAGGGCACCCCTAGGCTTAGGGTAGGGCAACCCTAGGCTTAGGCTAGGGCACCCCTAGGCTTAGGATAGGGCACCCCTATGCTTACGCTAGGGCACCCCTAGGCTCAGGCTAGGGCACCCCTAAGTTTAGGCTAAGGCTAGGGCTCCCTTAGCCTAAGGCTAGGGCACCCCTAGGCTTAGGCTAGGGAACCCCTAGGCTTATGTAGGGAACCCCTAGGCTTAGGTTAGGGCACCCCTATGCTAAGGCTAGGCACCCCTAGACTTAGGCTAGGGCACCCCTAGGCTTAGGCTGGGGCACCCCTAGGCTTAGGGTAAGGCCAGGGTTCCTCTAGCCTAACGCTAGGGCATCCCTAAGCTTAGGCTAGGGCACCGCTTGTCTTTGGCTAGGGCACCCCTAGGCTTGGGCTAAGGTTAGGGCTCCCCTAGCCTAAGGCTAGGGCACCCCTAGGCTTAGGCTAGGGCACATCTAGGCTTAGGCTAGGGCACCACTAGGCTTAGGCTAAGGCTAGGGCTCCACTAGACTAAGGCTTGGGCACTCCTAGGCTTAGGCTAGGGCACCCCTAGGCTTAGGCTAGGGCACCCCTAGACTTAGGCTAAGGCTAGAGCTCCTCTAGCCTAACGCTAGGGCATCCCTAGACTTGGGCTAGGGCACCCCTAGGCTTAGACTAAGGCTAGGGCTCCCCTAGCCCAAGGTAAGGGCACCGCTAGCCATAGGCTAGGGCACCCCTAGGCTTAGGCTAGGGCACACCTAGGCTTAGGATAGGACACCCCTAAGCTTAGGCTAAGGCTAGAGCTCCACTAGACTAAGGCTAGGTCACCCCTAGCCTTAGCCTAGGGCACCCCTAGGCTTAGGCTAGCTCACCCCTAGGCTTAGGCTAGGGAACCCCTAGGTTTAGACTAGGGCGCCCCTAGGCTTAGGCTAAGGATAGGGCTCCCCTAGCCTAAGTCTAGGACACCCTAGGCTTTGGGTAGGGCACCCCTAGGCTTAGGCTAGGACACCCGTAGGCTTAGGCTAGGGCACCACTAGGCTTAGGCTAGGGCACCCCTAGGCTTAGGCTAAGGCTAGGGCTCCCCTAGCCTAAGACTAGGGCACCCTAGGCTTAGGGTAGGGCAACCGTAGGCTTAGGCTAGGGCACCCCTAGGCTTAGGTTAGGGCACCCCATGGCTTAAGATAGGGCACCCCTAGGCTTAGGCTAAGGCTAGGGCTCCACTAGACTAAGGCTAGGGCACCCCTAGCCTTACGCTAGGGCACCACTAGGCTTAGGCTAGGGCAACCCTAGGTTTATGGTAGAGCACCACTAGGTTTAGGCTAGGGCACCCCTAGGCTTAGGCTGGGGCACACCTAGGCTTAGGCTAAGGCTAGGGCTCCCCTAGCCTAAGGCTTGTGTACCCCTAGGCTTAGGCTAGGGCACCCCTAGGCTTAGGCTAGGGCACCCCTAGGCTTAGGCTAGGGCACCCCTAGGCTTAGTTTAGGGCACCCCTATGCTTAGGCTAGACACCCCTAGACTTAGGCTAGGGCACCCCTATGCTTAGGCTAGGCACCCCTAGACTTAGGCTAGGGCACCCCTAGGCTTAGGCTGGGGCACCACTAGGCTTAGGCTAAGGCTAGGGCTCCCCTAGCCTAAGGCTAGGGTACCCCTAGGGTTAAGCTAGGGCACCCCTAGGCTTAGGCTAGGGCACCCCTTGGCTTAGGCTAGGGCACCCCTAGGCTTAGGGTAAGGCTAGGGCTCCTCTAGCCTAACGCTAGGACATCCCTAGGCTTGGGCTAGGGCACACCTAGGCTTAGACTAGGGCACCCCTAGGCTTAGGCTATGGCACCCCAAGGCTTCGGCTAAGGCGAGGACTCCCCTAGCCTAAGGCTAGGGTACACCTAGGCTTAGGCTAGGGCACCCATAGACTTAGGCTAGGGCACCCCTAGGCTGAGGCTTGGGCACCCCTAGGCTTAGGCTAAGGCTAGGGCTCCTCTAGCCTAACACTAGGGCATGCCTAGGCTTGGGCTAGGGCACCCCTAGGCTTAGACTACGGCTAGGGCACCCCTAGGCTTAGGATAGGGCACCCCTAAGCGTAGGCTAAGGCTAGGGCTCCACTAGACTAAGGCTAGGGCACCCCTAGCCTTAGCCTAAGGCAACCCTGGGCTTAGGGTAGGGAACCCCTAGGTTTAGGCTAGGGCGCCCCAAGGCTTAGGCAAAGGCTAGGGCTCCCCTAGCCTAAGGCTAGGGCAACCCTAGGCTTAGGGTAGGGCACCCCTAGGCTTAGGCTAGGACACCCGTAGGCTTTGGCTAGGGCACCCTAGGCTTAGGCTAGGGCACCCCTAGGCTTAGGCTAAGGCTAGGGCTCCCCTAGCCTAAGACTAGGGCACCCCTAGGCTTAGGGTAGGGCAACCCTAGGCTTAGGCTAGGGCACCCCTATGCTTACGCTAGGGCACCCCTAGGCTCAGGCTAGGGCACCCCTAAGTTTAGGCTAAGGCTAGGGCTCCCTTAGCCTAAGGCTAGGGCACCCCTAGGCTTAGGTTGGGAACCCCTAGGCTTAGGTAGGGAACCCCTAGGCTTAGGTTAGGGCACCCCTATGCTAAGGCTAGGCACCCCTAGACTTAGGCTAGGGCACCCCTAGGCTTAGGCTGGGGCACCCCTAGGCTTAGGGTAAGGCCAGGGTTCCTCTAGCCTAACGCTAGGGCATCCCTAGGCTTCGGCTAGGGCACCCCTAGGCTTAGGCTAGGGCACCCCTAGGCTTAGGCTAGGGCACCCCAAGGCTTAGGCTGAGGCGAGGACTCTCCTAGCCTAAGGCTTGGGTACACCTAGGCTTAGGCTAGAGCACTCCTAGACTTGGGCTAGGGCAGCCTTAGGCTTAGGCTAGTGCACCCCTAGGCTTAGGCTAAGCTAGGGCTCCTCTAGTCTAACGCTAGGGCATCCCTAGGCATGGGCTAAGGCACCTCTAGGCTTAGTGAAAGGCTAGGGCTCCACTAGACTATGGCTCGGGCACCCCTAGCCTTAGCCTAGGGCACCCTTAGGCTTAGGCTAGGTCACCCCTAGGCTTAAGCTAGGGAACCCCTAGGTTTAAGTTAGGGCCCCCCAAGGCTTAGGCTATGGCTAGGGCTCCTCTAGCCTAACACTAGGGCATGACTAGTCTTGGGCTAGGGCACCCCTAGGCTTAGACTAAGGCTCGGGCACCCCTAGGCTTAGGATAGGGCACCCCTAAGCCTAGGCTAAGGCTAGGGCTCCACTAGACTTAGGCTAGGGCACCCCTAGCCTTAGCCTAGGGCACCCCTGGGCTTAGGCTAGGGAACCCCTATGTTTAGGCTAGGGCGCCCCAAGGCTTAGGCTAAGGCTAGGGCTCCCCTAGCCTAAGGCTAGGGCAACCCTAGGCTTGGGGTAGGACACCCCTAGGCTTAGGCTAGGACACCCGTAGGCTTAGGCTAGGGCACCCCTAGGCTTAGGCTAGGGCACCCCTAGGCTTAGGCTATGGCACCCCATGGCTTCGGCTAAGGCGAGGACTCCCCTAGCCTAAGGCTAGGGTACAACTAGGCTTAGGCTGGGGCACCCCTAGACTTAGGCTAGGGCACCCCTAGGCTGAGGCTAGGGCACCCCTAGGCTTAGGCTAAGGCTAGGGCTCCACTGGACTAAGGCTAGGGCACCCCTAGCCTTACGCTAGCGCACCCCTAGGCTTAGGCTAGGGCAACCCTAGGCTTAGGCTATTCACGCCTAGACTTAGTCTAGGGCACCGCTAGGCTTAGGCTGGGGCACCCCTAGGCTTAGGGTAAGGCCAGGGCTCCTCTAGCCTAACGCTAGGGCAACCCTAGGCTTCGGCTAGGGCAACCCTAGGCTTAGGCTAGGGCACCCTTAGGCTTAGGCTAGGGCACCCCAAGGCTTAGGCTGAGGCGAGGACTCTCCTAGCCTAGGGGTTGGGTACACCTAGGCTTAGGCTAGGGCACCCCTAGACTTAGGCTAGGGCACCCTTAGGCTTAGGCTAGGGCACCCCTAGGCTTAGGCTAAGCTAGGGCTCCTCTAGCCTAACGCTAGGGCATCCCTAGGATGGGGCTAAGGCACCCCTAGGCTTAGTGTAAGGCTAGGGCTCCACTAGACTATGGCTCAGGCACCCCTAACCTTAGCCTAGGGCACCCCTAGGCTTAGGCTAGGTCACCCCCAGGCTTAGGCTAGGGAATCCCTAGGTTTAAGCTAGGGCGCCCCAAGGCTTAGGCTAAGGCTAGGGCTCCCCTAGCCTAAGGCTAGGGCAACCCTAGGCTAACGCTAAGGCACTCCTAGGCTTAGGTTAGGGCACCCCTAGGCTTAGGCTAGGGCACCCCTAGGCTTAGGCTACGGCACCCCTAGGCTTAGGCTACGGCACCCCTAGGCTTAGGGTAAGGCTAGGGCTCCACTAGACTAAGGCTAGGGCACCCCTAGCCTTACGCTAGGGCACCCCTAGGCTAAGGCTAGGGAACCCCTAGGTTTAAGCTAGGGCACCCCAAGGCTTAGGCTAAGGCTAGGGCTCCCTAGCCTAAGGCTAGGGCACCCCTAGGCTTAGGCTAGGGCACCCCTAGGCTTAGGCTCGGACACCCCTAGGCTTAGGCTAAGGCTAGGGCTCCCCTAGCCTAAGGTAAGGGCACCGCTAGCCATAGGCTAGGGCACCCCTAGGCTTAGGCTAGGGCACCCCTAGGCTTAGGATAGGGCACCCCTAAGCTTAGGCTAAGGCTAGAACTCCACTAGACTAAGGCTAGGTCACCCCTAGCCTTAGCCTAGGGCACCCCTAGGCTTAGGCTAGCTCACCCCTAGGCTTAGGCTAGGGAACCCCTAGGTTTAGACTGGGCGCCACTAGGCTTAGGCTAAGGATAGGGCTCCCCTAGCCTAAGGCTAGGACACCCCTAGTCTTCGGGTAGGGCACCCTTAGGATTAGGCTAGGACACCCGTAGGCTTAGGCTAGGGCACCACTAGGCTTAGGCTAGGGCACCCCTAGGCTTAGGCTAAGGCTAGGGCTCCCCTAGCCTAAGACTAGGGCACCCCTAGGCTTAGGGTAGGGCAACCGTAGGCTTAGGCTAGGGCACCCCAAGGCTTAGGCTAGGGCACCCCATGGCTTAGGATAGGGCACCACTAGGCTTTGGCTAAGGCTAGGGCTCCAGTAGACTAAGGCTAGAGCACCCCTAGCCTTACGCTAGGGCACCACTAGGCTTAGGCTAGGGCAGCCCTAGGTTTATGGTAGGGCACCACTAGGTTTAGGCTAGGGCACCCCTAGGCTTAGGATAGGGCACCCCTAAGCTTAGGCTAAGGTTAGGGCTCCACTAGACTAAGGCTTGGGTACCCCTAGCCTTAGCCTAGGGCACCCCTAGGCTTAGGCTATCTCACCCATAGGCTTAGGCTAGAGAACCACAAATTTTAGGCTAGGGCGCCCCAAGGCTTAGGCTAAGGCTAGGGCTCCCCTAGCCTAAGGCTAGGGTACCCTAGTCTAAGGCTAGGGCACACCCAGGCTTAGGCTAGGGCACCCCTAGGCTTAGGCTAGGACACCATTAGGCTTAGGCTAGGGCACCCCTAGGCTTAGGCTAGGTCACCCCTAGGCTTAGGCTAGGGCACCCCTAGGCTTAGACTAGGGCACCCCTAAGCTTAGTCTAGGGCACCCCTAGTCTTAGGCTAGGGCACCCCTAGGCTTAGGCTAGGTCACCCCTAGGCTTAGGCTAGGGAACCCCTAGGTTTAGGCTAGGGCGCCCCAAGGATTAGGCTAAGGCTTGGGCTCCCCTAGCCTAAGGATAGGGCACCCCTAGGCTTAGGCTAGGGCACCCCTAGACTTAGGCTTGGACACCCGTAGGCTTAGGCTAGGGCACCCCTAGACTTAGGCTAGGGCACCCCTAGGCTTAGGCTAAGGCTAGGGTTCCTCTTGCCTATCGCTGGGCATCCCTAAGCTTGAGCTAGCGAACCCCTAGGCTTAGGCTAGGGCACCCCTAAGCTTAGGCTAGGGCACCCCTAGGCTTAGGATAGGGCACCCCTAAGCTTAGGTTAAGGCTAGGGCTCCACTAGACTAAGGCTATGGCACCCCTAGCCTTAGCCTAGCGCACCCCTAGGCTTAGGCTAGCTCACCCCTAGGCTTAGGCTAGGGAACCCCTAGGTTTAGGCTAGGGTGCCCCAAGGCTTAGGCTAAGGCTAGGGCTCCCTAGCCTAAGGCTAGGGCACCGCTAGGCTTAGGGTAGGGCACCCCTAGGCTTAGGCTAGGACACCCGTAGGCTTAGGCTAGGGCACCCCTAGGCTTAGGCTAAAGCTAGGGCTCCCCTAGCCTAAGGCTAGGGCACCCCTAGGCTTAGGGTAGGGCATCCCTAGGCTTAGACTAGGGCACCCCTAGGCTTAGGTTATGGCACACCATGGCTTAGGATAGGGCACCCCTAGGCTTAGACTAAGGCTAGGGTTCTACTAGACTAAGACTAGGGCACCCCTAGCCATACGCTAGGGCACCCCTAGACTTATGCTAGGGAACCCCTAGGCTTATGCTAGGGCAACCCTAGGCTAATGCTAGGGCACCCCTAAGCTTAGGCTAGGGCACCCCTAGGCTTACACTAGGGCACCCCTAAGCTTACGCTAAGACTAGGGCTCCCTTAGCCTAAGGCTAGGACACCCCTAGGCTTAGGCTAGGGCACCCCTAGGCGTAGGCTAGGGCACCACTACGCTTAGGCTAAGGCTAGGGCTCAGCTAGCCTAAGGCTTGAGCACCCCTAGGCTTAGGCTACGGCAACCCTAGGCTTAGGCTAGGGCACCCCTAGGCTTAGGCTAGGGAACCCCTAGGCTTAGGCTAGGACACCTCTAGGCTTAGGCTAAGGCTAGGGCTCCCCTAGCCTAAGGCTAGGGCACCCCTAGGCTTAGGCTAGGGCACCCCGAGGCTTAGGCTAGGGCATCCCTAGGCTTAGGCTAAGGCTAGGGCATCTATAGGCTTAGTCTCGGGCACCCCTAGGCTTAGTGTAGGCCACCCCTAGGCTTAGGCTAGGCTACCCCTAGGCTTACGCTAGGGCACCCCTAAGCTTAGGCTAGGGCACCGCTTGTCTTTGGCTAGGGCACCCCTAGGCTTGGGCTAAGGTTAGGGCTCCCCTAGCCTAAGGCTAGGGCACCCCTAGGCTTAGGCTAGGGCACATCTAGGCTTAGGCTAGGGCACCACTAGGCTTAGGCTAAGGCTAGGGCTCCACTAGACTAAGGCTTGGGCACTCCTAGGCTTAGGCTAGGGCACCCCTAGGCTTAGGCTAGGGCACCCCTAGACTTAGGCTAAGGCTAGAGCTCCTCTAGCCTAACGCTAGGGCATCCCTAGACTTGGGCTAGGGCACCCCTAGGCTTAGACTAAGGCTAGGGCTCCCCTAGCCCAAGGTAAGGGCACCGCTAGCCATAGGCTAGGGCACCCCTAGGCTTAGGCTAGGGCACACCTAGGCTTAGGATAGGACACCCCTAAGCTTAGGCTAAGGCTAGAGCTCCACTAGACTAAGGCTAGGTCACCCCTAGCCTTAGCCTAGGGCACCCCTAGGCTTAGGCTAGCTCACCCCTAGGCTTAGGCTAGGGAACCCCTAGGTTTAGACTAGGGCGCCCCTAGGCTTAGGCTAAGGATAGGGCTCCCCTAGCCTAAGTCTAGGACACCCCTAGGCTTTGTGTAGGGCACCCCTAGGCTTAGGCTAGGACACCCGTAGGCTTAGGCTAGGGCACCACTAGGCTTAGGCTAGGGCACCCCTAGGCTTAGGCTAAGGCTAGGGCTCCCCTAGCCTAAGACTAGGGCACCCTAGGCTTAGGGTAGGGCAACCGTAGGCTTAGGCTAGGGCACCCCTAGGCTTAGGCTAGGGCACCCCATGGCTTAGGATAGGGCACCCCTAGGCTTAGGCTAAGGCTAGGGCTCCACTAGACTAAGGCTAGGGCACCCCTAGCCTTACGCTAGGGCACCACTAGGCTTAGGCTAGGGCAACCCTAGGTTTATGGTAGAGCACCACTACGTTTAGGCTAGGGCACCCCTAGGCTTAGGATAGGGCACCCCTAAGCTTAGGCTAAGGATAGGGCTCCACTAGACTAAGGCTTGGGCACCCCTAGCCTTAGCCTAGGGCACCCCTAGGCTTAGGCTATCTCACCCCTAGGCTTAGGCTAGGGAACCACAAGGTTTAGGCTAGGGCGCCCCAAGGCTTAGGCTAAGGCTAGGGCTCCCCTAGGCTAAGGCTAGGGTACCCTAGTCTAAGGCTAGGGCACCCCCAGGCTTAGGCTAGCGCACCCCTAGGCTTAGGCTAGGACACCACTAGGCTTAGGCTAGGGCACCCCTAGACTTAGGCTTGGACACCCGTAGGCTTAGGCTAGGGCACCCCTAGACTTAGGCTAGGGCACCCCTAGGCTTAGGCTAAGGCTAGGGCTCCTCTAGCCTATCGCTGGGCATCCCTAGGCTTGAGCTAGCGAACCCCTAGGCTTAGGCTAGGGCACCCCTAAGCTTAGGCTAGGGCACCCCTAGGCTTAGGATAGGGCACCCCTAAGCTTAGGTTAAGGCTAGGGCTCCACTAGACTAAGGCTATGGCACCCCTAGCCTTAGCCTAGCGTACCCCTAGGCTTAGGCTAGCTCACCCCTAGGCTTAGGCTAGGGAACCCCTAGGTTTAGGCTAGGGTGCCCCAAGGCTTAGGCTAAGGTTAGGGCTCCCTAGCCTAAGGCTAGGGCACCGCTAGGCTTAGGGTAGGGCACCCCTAGGCACAGGCTAGGACACCCGTAGGGTTAGGCTAGGGCACCCCTAGGCTTAGGCTAGGGCACCCCTAGGCTTAGGCTAAAGCTAGGGCTCCCCTAGCCTAAGGCTAGGGCACCCCTAAGCTTAGGGTAGGGCATCCCTAGGCTTAGGCTAGGGCACCCCTAGGCTTAGGTTATGGCACCCCATGGCTTATGATAGGGCACCCCTAGGCTTAGACTAAGGCTAGGGTTCTACTAGACTAAGACTAGGGCACCCCTAACCATACGCTAGGGCACCCCTAGGCTTATGCTAGGGCACCCCTAGGCTTATGCTAGGGCAACCCTAGGCTAATGCTAGGGCACCCCTAGGCTTAGGCTAGGGCACCCCTAGGCTTAGACTAGGGCACCCCTAAGCTTACGCTAAGACGAGGGCTCCCTTTGCCTAAGGCTAGGACACCCCTAGGCTTAGGCTAGGGCACCCCTAGGCGTAAGCTAGGGCACCACTACGCTTAGGCTAAGGCTAGGGCTCAGCTAGCCTAAGGCTTGAGCACCCCTATGCTTAGGCTACGGCAACCCTAGGCTTAGGCTAGGGCACCCCTAGGCTTAGGCTAGGGAACCCCTAGGATTAGGCTAGGACATCCCTAGGCTTAGGCTAAGGCTAGGGCTCCCCTAGCCTAAGGCTAGGGCACCCCTAGGCTTAGGCTAGGGCACCTATAGGCTTAGGCTCGGGCACCCCTAGGTTTAGGCTAGGGCCCCCCGAGGCTTAGGCTAGGGCACCCCTAGGATTAGGCTAAGGCTAGGGCACCTATAGGCTTAGGCTCAGGCACCCCTAGGCTTAGTGTAGGCCACCCCTAGGCTTAGGCTAGGCCACCCCTAGGCTTACGCTAGGGCACCCCTAAGCTTAGGCTAGGGCACCGCTTGTCTTTGGCTAGGGCACCCCTAGGCTTGGGCTAAGGCTAGGGCTCCCCTAGCCTAAGGCTAGGGCACCCCTAGGCTTAGGCTAGGGCACATCTAGGCTTAGGCTAGGGCACCACTAGGCTTAGGCTAAGGCTAGGGCTCCACTAGACTAAGGCTAGGGCACCCCTAGGTTTAGGCTAGGGCACCCCTAGGCTTAGGCTAGGTTACCCCTAGGCTTGGGCTAGGGCACCCGTAGGCTTATGCTAAGGTTAGGGCTCCCCTAGCCTAAGGCTAGGGCAAGCCTAGGCTTAGGCTAGGGCACCCCTAGGCTTAGGCTAGGGCACCACTAGGCTTAGGCTAGGGCACCCCTAGGCTTAGGCTAAGGCACCCCTAGGCTTAGGCTAGGCACTCCTAGGCTTAGGCTATGGCTAGGGCTCCCCTAGCCTAACCCTAGGGCACCCCTAGGCTTAGGCTAGGGCAACCCTAGGCTTAGGCTAGGGCACCCCTAGGCTTAGGCTATGGCACCCCTAGGCTTAGGCTAGGGCACTCCTAGGTTTAGGCTAAGGCTAGGGCTCCCCTAGCCTAACCCTAGGGCACCCCTAGGCTTAGGCTAGGGCAACCCTAGGCTTAGACTAGGGCATCCCTTAGCTTAGGCTACGGCACCCCTAGTCTTAGGCAAGGCACCCCTAGGCTTAGGGTAAGGCTAAGGCTCCGCTAGCCTAAGGTTAGGGAACCCCTAGGCTTAGGTTAGGGCACCCCTAGGCTTAGGCTAGGCCACCCCTAGGCTTAGGCTTAGGCTAGGGCTCAGCTAGCCTAAGGCTAGGGCAAGCCTAGGCTTAGGCTAGGGCAAGCCTAGGCTTAGGCTAGGGCACCTGTAGGCTTATGGTAGGGCTCCCCTAGGCTTAGGGTAGGGCACCCCTAGGCTTAGGCTAGGGCATGCCTACGCTTAGGCTAGGGCACCCCTAGGCTTATGCTAAGGCTAGTGCTCCCCTAGCCTAAAGCTAGGGCACCCCTAGGGTTAGGCTAGGGCACCCATAGGCTTAGGCTAGGGCACCCCTAGGCTTAGGCTAGGGCAGCCATAGGCTTAGGCTAAGGCTGGGCTCCTCTAGCCTAAGGCCTGGGCACCCCTAGGCTTAGGCTAGGGCACCCCTAGGCTTAGGCTAGGGCACCTCTAGGCTTAGGCTAGGGTACCCCTAGGCTTAGGCTAGGGCACCACTAGGCTTAGGGAAGGTCACCCCTAGGCTTAGGTTAGGACACGCCTAGCCTTAAACAAGGGCACCCCTAGGGTTAGGCTAGGGCACCCCTAGGCTTAGGCTAGGGCACCCCTAGGCTTAGGCTAAGGGACCCCTAGGCTTAGGCTAGGGCACCCTAGGCTTAGGTTAGGGCACCCTTAGGCTTAGGCTATGGCACCCCTAGGCTTAGGCTAAGGCTAGGTCACCCCTAGGCTTAGGCTAAGGCACCACTAGGCTTAGGCTAGGGCACCCCTAGGCTTAGGCTAGGGCACTCCTAGGCTTAGGCTAGGGCACCCCTAGGCTGAGGCTAGGGCACCCCTAGGTTGAGGCTAGGGCACCCCAAGGTTGAGGCTAGTGCACCCATAGGCTTAGGCTAAGGCTAGGGTTACCCTAGCCTAAGGCTAGGGCACCCCTAGGCTTACGCTAGGGCACCCCTAGGCTTAGGCTAAGGCTAGGGCTCCCCTAGCCTAAGGCTAGGGCACCCCTAGGCTTAGGCTAGGGCACGCCTAGGCATAAGCTAGGGCACCCGTAGGCTTAGGCTAAGGCTAGAGATCCCCTAGCCTAAGGCTAGGGCACCCCTAGGCTTAGGGTAGGGCACTCCTAAGCTTAGGCTAGGACACCCGTAGGCTTAGGCTAGGGCACTCCTAGGCTTAGGCTAAGGGTAGGGTTCCCCTAGCCTAAGGCTAGGGCACCCCTAGGCTTAGGGTAGGGCAACCCTAGGCTTAGGCTAGGGCACCCCTAGGATTAGGCTAAGGCACCCCATGGCTGAGGATAGGGCACCACTAGGCTTAGGCTAGGGCACCCCTAGGCTTAGGCTAGGGCACCCCTAGGCGTAGGCTAGGTCAACCCTAGGCTTAGGCTAATGCTAGGGCTCAGCTAGCCTAAGGCTAGGGCACCCCTAGGCTTAGGCTAGGGCAACCCTAGCTTAGGCTAAAGCTAGGGCTCCACTAGACTAAGGCTAGGGCACCCCTAGCCTTAGGCTAGGGCACCCCTAGGCTTACGCTAGGGCACCCCTAGGCTTAGGCTAGGGCACCCCTAGGCTTAGGCTAAAGCTAGGGCTCCACTAGACTAAGGCTAGGGAACCCCTAGCCTTAGGTTAGGGCACCCCTAGGCTTACGCTAGGGCACCCCTAGGCTTAGGCTAGGGCACCCGTAGGCTTAGGTAGGGCACCCCTAGGCTTAGGCTAGGGTACCCCTAGGCTTAGGCTAGGGAACACCTAGGCTTACGCTAGGGCACCCCTAAGCTTAGGCTAGGGCACCCCTAGTCTTAGGCTAGGGCACCCCTAGGCTTAGGCTAGGGCGCCCCTATGCATAGGCTAGGGCACCCCTAGGCTTAGGCTAGGGCACCCTTAGGCTTAGGCTAGGGCACCCCTAGGCTTAGGCTAAGGCTAGGGCTCAGCTAGCCTAAGGCTAGGGCACCCCTAGGCTTTGGCTAGGGCACCCCTAAGCTTAGGGTAGGGCACCACTAGGCTTAGGCTAGGGCACATCTAGGCTTAGGCTAGGGCACCACTAGGCTTAGGCTAAGGCTAGGGCTCCACTAGACTAAGGCTAGGGCACCCCTAGGCTTAGGCTAGGGCACCCCTAGGCTTAGGCTAGGACACCACTAGGCTTAGGCTAGGGCACCCCTAGGCTTAGGCTAATGCCAGGGCTCCCCTAGCCTAAGGCTAGGGCAGCCCTAGGTTTATGGTAGGGCACCCCTAGGTTTAGGCTAGGGCACCCCTAGGCTTAGGCTAGGGCACTCCTAGGCTTAGGCTAAGGCTAGGGCTCCCCTAGTCTAAGGTTAGGGGACCCCTAGGCTTAGGCTAGGGCACCCCTAGGCTTAGGCTAGGGCACCCCTAGCCTAAGGCTAGGACACCCCTAGTCTTCGGGTAGGGCACCCTTAGGATTAGGCTAGGACACCCGTAGGCTTAGGCTAGGGCACCACTAGGCTTAGGCTAGGGCACCCCTAGGCTTAGGCTAAGGCTAGGGCTCCCCTAGCCTAAGACTAGGGCACCCCTAGGCTTAGGGTAGGGCAACCGTAGGCTTAGGCTAGGGCACCCCAAGGCTTAGGCTAGGGCACCCCATGGCTTAGGATAGGGCACCACTAGGCTTTGGCTAAGGCTAGGGCTCCAGTAGACTAAGGCTAGAGCACCCCTAGCCTTACGCTAGGGCACCACTAGGCTTAGGCTAGGGCAGCCCTAGGTTTATGGTAGGGCACCACTAGGTTTAGGCTAGGGCACCCCTAGGCTTAGGATAGGGCACCCCTAAGCTTAGGCTAAGGTTAGGGCTCCACTAGACTAAGGCTTGGGTACCCCTAGCCTTAGCCTAGGGCACCCCTAGGCTTAGGCTATCTCACCCATAGGCTTAGGCTAGAGAACCACAAGGTTTAGGCTAGGGCGCCCCAAGGCTTAGGCTAAGGCTAGGGCTCCCCTAGCCTAAGGCTAGGGTACCCTAGTCTAAGGCTAGGGCACACCCAGGCTTAGGCTAGGGCTCCAGTAGACTAAGGCTAGAGCACCCCTAGCCTTACGCTAGGGCACCCCTAGGCTTAGGCTAGGGCACCCCTAGGCTTAGGCTAGGGCACCCCTAGGCTTAGGCTAGGGCACTCCTAGGCTTAGGCTAAGGCTAGGGCTCCCCTAGTCTAAGGTTAGGGGACCCCTAGGCTTAGGCTAGGGCACCCCTAGGCTTAGGCTAGGGCACCCCTAGGCTTAGGTTAGGGCACCCCTAGGCTTAGGCTAAGGGACCCCTAGGCTTAGGCAAGGGCACTCTAGGCTGAGGTTAGGGCACCCTTAGGCTTAGGCTAGGGCACCCCTAGGCTGAGGCTAGGGCACCCCTAGGTTGAGGCTATGGCACCCCAAGGCTGAAGCTAGGGCACCCATAGGCTTAGGCTAAGGCTAGGGTTACCCTAGCCTAAGGCTAGGGCACCCCTAGGCTTACGCTAGGGCACCCCTAGGTTTAGGCTAAGGCTAGGGCTCCCCTACCCTAAGGCTAGGGCACCCCTAGGCTTAGGCTAGGGCACGCCTAGGCATAAGCTAGGGCACCCGTAGGCTTAGGCTAAGGCTAGAGATCCCCTAGCCTAAGGCTAGGGCACCCCTAGACTTAGGGTAGGGCACTCCTAAGCTTAGGCTAGGACTCCCGTAGGCTTAGGCTAGGGCACTCCTAGGCTTAGGCTAAGGGTAGGGCTCCCCTAGCCTAAGGCTAGGGCACCCCTAGGCTTAGGGTAGGACAACCCTAGGCTTAGGCTAGGGCACACCTAGGATTAGGCTAAGGCACCCCATGGCTGAGGATAGGGCACCACTAGGCTTAGGCTAGGGCACCCCTAGGCTTAGGCTAGGGCACCCCTAGGCGTAGGCTAGGTCAACCCTAGGCTTAGGCTAATGCTAGGGCTCAGCTAGCCTAAGCTAGGGCACCCCTAGGCTTAGGCTAGGGCACCCCTAGGCTTAGGCTAAAGCTAGGGCTCCACTAGACTAAGGCTAGGGAACCCCTAGCCTTAGGCTAGTTCACCCCTAAGCTTACGCTAGGGCACCCCTAGGCTTAGGCTAGGGCACCCTTAGGCTTAGGTAGGGCACCCCTAGGCTTAGGCTAGGGTACCCCTAGGCTTAGGCAGGGAACACCTAGGCTTACGCTAGGGCACCCCTAAGCTTAGGCTAGGGCACCCCTAGTCTTAGGCTAGGGCACCCCTAGGCTTAGGCTAGGGCGCCCATATGCTTAGGCTAGGGCACCCCTAGGCTTAGGATAGGGCACCCTTAGGCTTAGGCTAGGGCACCCCTAGGCTTAGGTTAAAGCTAGGGCTCAGCTAGCCTAAGGCTAGGGCACCCCTAGGCTTTGGCTAGGGCACCCCTAAGCTTAGGGTAGGGCACCACTAGGCTTAGGCTAGGGCACATCTAGGCTTAGGCTAGGGCACCACTAGGCTTAGGCTAAGGCTAGTGCTCCACTAGACTAAGTCTAGGGCACCCCTAGGCTTAGGCTAGGACACCACTAGGCTTAGGCTAGGGCACCCCTAGTCTTAGGCTAGGGCACCCCTAGGCTTAGGCTAATGCCAGGGCTTCCCTAGCCTAAGGCTAGGGCACCCCTAGGCTTAGGCTAGGGCACCCCTAGGCTTAGGCTAGGGCACCCCTAGGCTTAGGCTAGGGCACTCCTAGGCTTAGGCTAAAGCTAGGGCTCCCCTAGCCTAAGGTTAGGGGACCCCTAGGCTTAGGTAGGGCACCCCTAGGCTTAGGCTAGGGCACCCCTAGGCTTAGGTTAGGGCACCCCTAGGCTTAGGCTAGGCCACCCCTAGGCTTAGGCTAAGGCTAGGGCTCAGCTAGCCTAAGGCTAGGGCCCCCCTAGGCTTTGGCTAGGGCACCCCTAAGCTTAGGGTAGGGTACCCCTAGGCTTAATTAGGGCACATCTAGGCTTAGGCTAGGGCACCACTAGGCTTAGGCTAAGGCTAGGGCTCCCCTAGCCTAAGGCTAGGGCACCCCTAGGCTTAGGCTAGGGCACCCCTAGGCTTAGGCTAAGGCTAGGGCTCAGCTAGCCTAAGGCTTCAGCACCCCTAGGCTTAGGTTAGGGCAACCCTAGGCTTAGAGTAGGGAACTCCTAGGCTTAGGCTAGGGCACCCCTATGCTTATGCTAGGGCACCCCTAGGCTTAAGCTAAGGCTAGGGCTCCACTAGACTAAGGCTAGGGCACGCCTAGGCTTAGGCTAGGGAACCCCTAGGCTTAGGCTAGGGCACCGCTAAGCTTAGGCTAGGGCACCCATAGGTTTAGGCTCAGGCACCCATAGGCTTAGGCTAGGGCACCCCTAGGCTTAGGCTAAGGCTAGGGCTCCCCTAGCCTAAGGCTATGGCACCCGTAGGCTTAGGCTAGGGGAATCCTAGACATAGGCTAGGGCACCCCTAAGCTTAGGCTAGGGCACCCCTAGGCTTAGGCTAGGGTACTCCTAGGCTTAGGCTAAGGCAAGGGCTCAGCTAGCCTAAGGCTAGGGCACCTCTAGGCTTAGGCTAGGGACCCCTAGGCATAGGCTAGGGCACCCCTAAGCTTAGGGTAGGGCACCACTAGGCTTAGGCTAGGGCACCCCTAGGCTTACGCTAGGGCACCCCTAGGCTTACGCTAGGGCACCCCTAGGCTTACGCTAGGGCACCCCTAAACTTAGGCTAGGGCACCCCTAGTCTTAGTCTAGGGCACCCCTAGGCTTAGGCTAAGGCTAAGGCTCCCCTAGCCTAAGGCTAGGGCACCCATATGCTTAGGCTAGGGCACCCCTAGGCTTAGGCTAGGGCACCCCTAGGCTTTGGCTAGGGCACCCCTAAGCTTAGGGTAGGGCACTCCTAGGCTTAGGCTAGGGCACATCTAGGCTTAGGCTAGGGCACCCCTTAGCTTAGGCTAGGGCACCCCTAGGCTTAGGCTAGGGCACCCCTAGGCTTAGGCTAAGGCTAGTGCTCTGCTAGCCTAAGACTAGGGCACCCCTAGGCTTAGGCTAGGGCACCCCTAAGCTTAGGCTAAGGCACCCCTAGTCTTAGGCTAGGGCACCCCTAGGCTTAGGCTAGGGCGCCCCTATGCTTAGGCTAGGGCACCCCTAGGCTTAGGCTAGGGCACCCTTAGGCTTAGGCTAGGGCACCCCTAGGCTTAGGCTAAGGCTAGGGCTCAGCTAGCCTAAGGCTAGGGCACCCCTAGGCTTTGGCTAGGGCACCGCTAAGCTTAGGGTAGGGCACCACTAGGCTTAGGCTAGGGCACATCTAGGCTTAGGCTAGGGCACCACTAGGCTTAGGCTAAGGCTAGGGCTCCACTAGACTAAGGCTATGGCACCCCTAGGCTTAGGCTAGGGCACCCCTAGGCTTAGGCTAGGACACCCCTCGGCTTAGGCTAGGGCACCCCTAGTCTTAGGCTAGGGCACCCCTAGGCTTAGGCTAATGCCAGGGCTCCCCTAGCCTAAGGCTAGGGCACCCCTGGGCTTAGGCTAGGGCACCCCTAGGCTTAGGCTAGGGCACCCCTAGGCTTAGGCTAGGGCACTCCTAGGCTTAGGCTAAGGCTAGGGCTCCCCTAGCCTAAGGTTAGGGGACCCCTAGGCTTAGGCTAGGGCACCCCTAGGCTTAGGCTAGGGCACCCCTAGGCTTAGGTTAGGGCACCCCTAGGCTTAGGCTAGGGCACCCCTAGGCTTAGGCTAAAGCTAGGGCTCAGCTAGCCTAAGGCTAGGGCCCCCCTAGGCTTTGGCTAGGGCACCCCTAAGCTTAGGGTAGGGTACCCCTAGGCTTAATTAGGGCACATCTAGGCTTAGGCTAGGGCACCACTAGGCTTAGGCTAAGGCTAGGGCTCCCCTAGCCTAAGGCTAGGGCACCCCTAGACTTAGGCTAGGGCACCCCTAGGCATAGGATAGGGCACCCCTAGGCTTAGGCTAAGGCTAGGGCTCAGCTAGCCTAAGGCTTCAGCACCCCTAGGCTTAGGCTAGGGCAACCCTAGGCTTAGAGTAGGGAACTCCTAGGCTTAGGCTAGGGCACCCCTATGCTTATGCTAGGGCACCCCTAGGCTTAGGCTAAGGCTAGGGCTCCACTAGACTAAGGCTAGGGCACCCCTAGGCTTAGGCTAGGGAACCCCTAGGCTTAGGCTAGGGCACCGCTAGGCTTAGTCTAGGGCACCCAAAGGCTTAGGCTCGGGCACCCCTAGGCTTAGGCTAGGGCACCCCTAGGCTTTGGCTAGGGCACCCCTAATCTTAGGGTAGGGCACTCCTAGGCTTAGGCTAGGGCACATCTAGGCTTAGGCTATGGCACCCCTTAGCTTAGGCTAGGGCACATCTAGTCTTAGGCTAGGGCACCCCTAGGCTTAGGCTAAGGCTAGTGCTCTGCTAGCCTAAGACTAGGGCACCCCTAGGCTTAGGCTAGGGCACCCCTAGGCTTAAGCTAGGGCACCCGTAGGCTTATGCTAAGGCTAGGGATCCCCTAGCCTAAGGCTAGGGCACCCCTAGGCTTAGGGTAGAGCACCCCTAAGCTTAGGCTAGGACACCCGTAGGCTTAGGCTAGGGCACTTCTAGGCTTAGGCTAGGGCACCCCTAGGCTTAGGCTAAGGGTAGGGTTCCCCTAGCCTAAGGCTAGGGCACCCCTAGGCTTAGGGTAGGGCAACCCTTGGTTTAGGCTAGGGCACCCCTAGGATTAGGCTAAGGCATCCCATGGCATAGGATAGGGCACCCCAAGGCTTAGGCTAGGGCACCCCTAGGCTTAGTCTAGGGCACCCCTAGACGTAGGCTAGGTCACCCCTAGGCTTAGGCTAATGCTAGGGCTCAGCTAGCCTAAGGCTAAGGCACCCCTAGGCTTAGGCTAGGGTACCCCTAGGCTTAGTTTAAGGCTAGGGCTCCACTAGACTAAGGCTAGGGCACCCCTAGCCTTAGGCTAGGGCACCCCTAGGCTTAGGCTAGGGAACCCCTAGGCTTAGGCTAGGGCACCCCTAGGCTTAGGCTAGGGCACCCCTAGGCTTAGGCTAGGGCACCCCTAGGCTTAGGCTACGGCTAGGGCTCCCCTAGCCAAAGGCTAGGGCACCCCTAGGCTTAGGGTAGGGCATCCCTCGGCTTAGGCTAGGGCACTCCTAGGCTTAGGCTAGGGCACCCCTAGGCTTAGGCTAAGGCTAGGGCTCCCGTAGCCTAAGGCTAGGGTACCCCTAGGCTTAGGGTAGGGCATCCCTAGGCTTAGGCTAGGGCACCCCTAGGCTTAGGCTAAGGCACCCCATGGCTTAAGATAGGGCACCTCTAGGCTTAGGCTAAGGCTAGGGCTCCACTAGACTAAGGCTAGGGCACCCCTAGCCTTACGCTAGGGCACCCCTAGGCTTAGGCTAGGGCAACCCTAGGCTTATGCTAGGGCACCCCTAGGCTTAGGCTAGGGCACCCCTAGGCTTAGGCTAAGGCTAGGGCTCACCTAGTCTAAGGCTAGGGCACCCCTAGGCTTAGGCTAGGGCACCCCTCGGCTTAGGCTAGGACAACGCTAGGCTTAGGCTAAGGCTAGGGCTCCCCTTGCCTAACCCTAGGGCACCCCTAGGCTTAGGCTAGGGCACCCCTAGGTTAGACTAGGGCATCCCTAAGCTTAGGCTAGGGCACCCCTAGGCTTAGCCTAGGGCACACCTAGGCTTAGGCTAAGACTAGGGCTCCCCTAGCCTAAGGCTAGGGCACCCCTAGGCGTAGGCTAGGGCACCCCTAGGCTTAGGCTAAGGCTAGGGCTCAGCTAGCCTAAGACTTGAGCACCCCTAGATATGTGGAATCTTAGGATGGAATAGTTTGAATACACAGAAAAAAATTCCGTGGAATCATAACCCTCTAAATAATTACCCTCTAAAGCCACAAAGATCAACTGTGTCCAGCATGGTGACAGTTTAGCATATGCCATGGGCACATTGCTCATATCCCAGTGTTGTTAATCAACAAAAACTCACGCACTGTCACTTATAGTGACCCTATGCACAATAGAATAAAAGCCTTTCTAGTCCTGTGACATCCTCACAATGGTCATATTTTAGCCTATTGTTACAGCCACTGTGTTGATGCATCTCATTCAGGGCTTACCTGTTTTTTGACGATGCTCTACCAAGTATTTTGTCCTTTTCTAGGGACTAATTTCTCCTGATACCATGTTCAAAGTATATGAAATGGAATTTTACCATCCTCACTTCTAAAATACATTCTGGCTATACTTCTCCCGGGATAGACCTCTTTGTTCTGCTGGGCATTCATGGTATATTCAATATTATTTGCAACATCATATTTTAAAGGCATCATATTTTCTTCAGTCTTCCTTATTTATGGTCCATCTTTCACATGCATATGTCAAACATTACCATCAAGTCTATTCTTATTCATAGTGACCATATAGGGTTTCCAAGGCTGTAAATCTTTACAGGGTCAAATAGCTTCCTCTTTCTTCTGTGGAGCAGCAAGTGGGTTGAACCACCAACCTTGCTGTTAGTCATTCAACCCATACCAGACACTGAAATTAAGACTCCTTTCACATGCATCTAAGGTGATTAAAAATATCAAGGCTAAAAGCAGGCACAATTTGCTAATCCCCAGAGTAAAACATTTGCTCTTTCACATTTTAAAGAGGTCTTTTACAACAGATTTTTCCAATGAAATACGTTGATTTATTGACTGCTGCTTCTGTGAGTATTGATTGTGGGTCCAAGTAAAATAGAGTTTAGCTACATTTCTCTATTTGTAATGATGTTGTGTGTTTATATTTGTCAAGTTGAGAAGACATTTGTATTCTTAGTGTTGAAGACTAATTCATACTGAAGGTGTACTATATGAGCTTTATCAGTAAGTACTTCAAGGCCTATTGACTTTCAGCCAGCAAGATTGGGTCATCTGCATAATACAGGTTGTTAATGATTCTTCCTCCAAACCAGATGCCTCAACTTCTTCGTACAGAGCAGCTTCTCAGATTATTTGAATAAGTATAGTGTGATAGATAGGTAGGTTTATAGTGCCAACCTGGCCAATAAGAACATGTGGGATTAATAAGTTCGCAGTTTGATTCGTGGGCAAAGAGATAAATGGCTCAGCAAGCCACACCTATCTCTCAGTTGCTCTCTGGTGATCAGACCAGTGTGTGGCTGCCTTACCTAGTTCTGCAGTTTGCTGCCTGGCTGTACTGCCATATTTACTGTTGCATGGAAGTGGGTTAAACTGAGTCCTTTGTACTGCTATGTGGACTAATTAGCTGTTATATTCCTTCGTGTTCTATCTATCTATCAAATCATAAATGTCCTGGTTTTGTTTCTCTAGAGAACCCTGTCTAACACATATGGTGAAAGGATATAACCACAACACACACTCTCCTGATTTTAAACCACGCACTATCCACTTGTTCTATTCGAACCACTTCCTGTTGGTTTGTGTACAGGTACCACAGGAGCACAATTAAATGTACGGGAATTCCCATTGTTCTCATATGTATTCATATGCTACCCAAAGTTTGTTATGATACACAGTAAAATCCTCTGCATAGTCAATAGTACATAAGTAAGCATTTTCCTTGTATCCTCTGTTTTCAGCCAAGGTCCATCTGAAACGAGCATTGATATACCTTGCCCCATGCCCTCTTTTAATACAGCCTGGATTTCTGGCAGCTTCCTGTTGACATATTGCTATAACTACTTTTAAAGGTATCGTCAATAAAATTGTACTTGCATGTCATATTAATGTTATTTTAAATTAATTTGCAGATTTTGTTGCGTCATATTTCTTTAGAATGGACACAAATATTAATCACTTCCAGTTGGTTGGCCAGATAGCTATCTTCCAAATTTCTTGACATGGACTATCACTGCATGAGCGTGTTGAAATATTTCCATTCCTATCCCTTCCTTGCTTTTCACTAATGCTTACATTGCAGCTTCAACTTCCTCTTGGCCTTTTGAACTAGTAGAACCTCAACTAATTCTTGGGAACAGAGACTCTGTACACTCCGTCCATATTCTTTGGATTCTCCCTACATCATTCAATAGTTTGATAAATAATCCTTGAACATTGTAATCCGAGGCTTGGATTTTTTCTTCTGTTCTTTCAATTTATGATATGCTGACTGTACTCATTCCTTTTGCTTTCCTAATTCCAGGTCTTTACACGTTACAATATAATTCTTTACTTTATCTTCTCAAGCTGGCCTTTCAAATTTTTCTGTTCAACTCTTTTATTTCATCATTTCTTCCATTTGCTTTAACTGCTTTAGGTTCAAGAGCAAGTTTCCCAGTCTCTTCTGATATCCACTGTAGTATTTTCTTTCTTTCCTGGATTATTAATGATCTTTTTGAGGAGCCCCCAATAAAATGATTTGTGATAAATAAATAAATAGCCACAGGTGACATGACAAAAAAAAAAAACATTGATGACCTTTATGCTATTTCACAAGTCTTCTGGTAGCTGATCATTAATGTTCAATATGTCCGAACCATTCTTGAGATAGGCTCTAAATTCAGGTGAGATATTGTGATAGTAAGGTTTCGTGTCAATTTAGCTTGACCAGGATCTTCAGAAGGTGCAGCTCACACTCTCCTTGGGGCTATGACCTATTTCATAGCTATAAGTAGACTGTGGAGAATGGGCTCACTCTTTTTCTTCCTGATGAAATGACCCTGGACCCTACGTCTGGCTTCTTGGGATGGCAATCACCATGAGACCTGCTGACCCTAAGAGCTGTCTGTGGCCTGCCAACTGCCTGTTGACATTGGATTCTCCCAACTCTGCTTCCACCAACCTGTGGTTTTCCTGTTTCTTGGGCTATTCCTCCAACAGCTTCAGGAGTCTGGAAGGGCCTCTAGTTTGCATCTGATTTATGGGCTGGAGTTGGACTGGGGTTTCTTGTTGTGTGGACTTCTTAATGTAAAATTCTTTATTGATATAAATTTCCTTCTTCTACATGTATCAGTATCACTGGTTTGTTTCTCTAGAAACCCCAGCCGACCACAAATATAATATAGACTGTATTTGGGCTCTTTTGCGTTCTTATTTTAATTTTCTTCAGGTTTGATTTGAACTTGCATATTAGTAATTGATAGTCTTTTACATAGTTGGCCCCCGGTCTTGTTTTGTCTCAATGATATTGAGCTTCTCTATCATGTCTTCCCACAGATTTAATCAATTCCATTCCTGTGTTTTCCACATGTATATATGCCGCTCCTGTTGTTGAATAAAGGTGTTTGCAATGAGGAAGTTATTGCTCTTGCAGAATTCTTTCATGCAGTCTTCAGCTTCTTTTCGATCCCCAAAGCCATAGTTTCTAATTACTCTTCCTACCTTTTTGTTTCCATGTGTGCATTCCAATTGTTAGCAATTATTAATGTATTTTCAGTACATGTGTGGTCAATTTCAGACTAAAGAAGTTGCTACAATTGTTCATTGGCTTTAGTGGTTTGTGAGAAAATTTGAATAATGGTTCTATTAACCGGCCTTCCTTGTGTATGAAGATAAATATTATTCTGTCACAGGCAGCATTGCACTTCAAGATAGATCTAAAAATGCTCTTTTTGAGGATGAAAGAGACATTCTTTTGAATTTGTCATTGTCAGCATAGTCATTCTTATCATTTTAAGATTCAAAGGGACTATTTCAACTCACCAATGCCTAGGATATTGATCTTTATAGGTCAGATTCCGTTTTTTTTATGATTTCCAATTTTCCTAGATTCTTATTTTGCACGTTTCATGTTCTGATTATTAATGAATGGTTGCAATGATTTTTCTCATTTTGAATTATAATCCATTAGCAAATGAAGGTGCCAGAAGAAGCTTTAGTACACTTTGTTGCTAGATGCCTTCAAGTCAGTTCTTTCTCATAATAATGCCTACACAACAGAATGAAACATTGCCTCGTCCTGCCCCATACTCAAAAATTTTGTTATGTTTGAGTCCATTGTTGTAGGAATTGTCTCGATCCATTTGATCGGGTGTCTTCCTCTTTTTGCAACCCCTCCACTGTAATGTGTATGATGTCCTCCAGGGACTGGTCTGTCCTGATAACATCTGCAAAGTACATGAGATGAAGTCTCGCCATCCTATCTGCCAAGGAACATTTAGCTGCACTTCTTCTCAGACAGATTTGTTTGTTCTTCTCTCCACCCATGGTACTTTCAGTATTTTTTTGTCAGTACCTTAATTCAAATGCACCAGTTCTCCTTCAGTCGTTCTCATTCAATGTTCAAATTTCACATGCATAAGGTGTGGCGGAAAATGCCATGCCTTGGGCCAGGCGCAACTTAATCCTAAGTGAAATTCTTGATCTTCAGTACTTTAAAGTGGTTATGTGCAGTAGATTTGCCTAATGCAATATGTTATTTGGTTTTTTTATTGTTGTCTCCATGAGCATTAGCTGTGAATCTAAGCAAGACGAAATCCTTGATAACTTCAATATTTTCTCCATTTATTATGATGTTATCTACAGCTCCTGTTGTGAGGTTTTGAGTTATCATTAAGGTGGACTCTACTTTGAGGAAGCTCTCTTTCTCGGTGATATTTTGATTGTTTTGCAATCTGAGGGACTCATTTTCTGGCATTATATCAGACAATATTTTACTGCTATGCATAAAGTTTTCAATGGTGAATCCCTCAGAAGTGGACTGATTGTTTTGTCGTCCTGTCAGTTCTTAGTCTGGAAGCTGTGTTGAAATCTGTTCACCGTGGGTGATCCTGCCTGGTATTTGAAGTACTAGTGGACTAACTCCCAGCATCACAGCAAAGCACAAGCTACCACAGTGCAGGAAATTGACAGATGGGGCGCGGGAGGGGAGTTGTCATTGTTAGACACTGTTAATTTGGCTCTAACTCATAGCACCCACAGCCTGTTTCCTCACAGTTAATGTTGGAGACCATTTTTGCAGCCAGTATGCCAATTCATCCCATTGAGGACCTTCTTTTTTTCACCACTCCACTTTACCAAGTATGATATCCTTCTTTAGGGACTATGCTCAGCTGTTAAGATGTCCAAAGTATGTGATATGAAGTCTTGCCATTCTCACGTCTAGGAAGCATTCTGGCTCTACTTCCGCCAAGAAAGATTTGTTCCTTCTTCTGAAAGTCCATGGAATATTCAATATTCTTCACCAGCATCATAATTCAAAGACATCAACTTTTATTTTACCTTTCATAATTATTGTCCATTTTCAAGTACATATGAGGTGATTGAAAATGCCATAGTATGATAGTTATATAATTTTATGTCAGTTTGAAGATATGTAAAAGTGTAAGGTTGGTATCCAATCTGTCAATCACACCATAGCCTGATGGTGCCTCTTTGTGACCATGGCCTTCTCATAAGGAGGGCCCTGGGAACCTCCCCTTCTTTTTGCATTCACCTGACTGCTTCCTGCCCACGTTGAGAGCTGCCAGAGTCTTGCCATGCTTCCATCGACCTTGGGTCCACACGACATTGCAATCACTGGCCTTTGACATCCCTGCATTCTGCATCATTGCATGTAACTGCGTAAGTTGGAAAGGAACTTATGGGCTAGTGTTGGACTTATGGACTTGAGTTGGACTGGCCTGGGATATTTCCTTGAAATAGAAATACTATAATGACTTCTTGATTAAAAACTATTTATTGCACATATATGAGTGTCACTTGATTTGTGTCTCTAGTCAGCCTGGCTTACATCCAGTTCACTGCCATCAAGTTGATTCCAACCCTTAGCAACTCTATAGGACAGGGGAGAGATATCCCTGTGGGTTTCCAATACTGGAACTTTGTATGGGAGCAGAACTGCTGATCTTGTGTTGAGCAACCCAACTTGGTTGGTTCTGATGTATTATGTTTGTAACCACTATACCACTAGGGCTCAGCTGTGCCTTATTCCTCAAAGTGACATCTTTTAACACTGGAAATTGGTCTTCAGCAAGATCTACCAGTGTACTCGGTCATATGACTTATTTTCTTTTTACACTGTTTTGATTGTGATGTGAGGGAAAATCTACAGAGTAAATTGATTTTCTTTACAATTCATGCAATGTTTTATGATATTGATTGCAATACCTACAATGCAATACTACTTTTCCTATTCCCTCCCTTTCTTTGCCGTTTCCATTGGTCTTTCGTTCCCATGCCTTCCTGCCTTCTGAGTAACTCCCTGACAAATGCTGGGCTCTGAATTGTACATCATTGACAGTATAGGTCTCCTATTTGGGGGCTGAAAGTTGAGCCATGGAGGTGAGGTCAGGTGTCAAATGGGAATTCCACTAGTGCCTATCATATCCTAAGGTTAGTCTTCTTATTTTGAGTTCTACATTTTCCCCAGTTGATCCAGGGCCTACTACTGTGAGCACTTTCAGAGCAATCTGCAGTGAGAACCCTATGCTATCTTGGTCTTCTGGACTCAGCGCTGTGGAGCCTGGGCTTCATGTGGTCAGTGAATCCCTTTCATCTTCTTTTGATGCTATCTGTGTAATTCTGTATTTTGAATTTCTCTTCAATTTTTTCAGCTAGTGAAATGCACATGCTTTTCATTTTTGCTGTCCTAATTCCAGGTCTTTGCACCTTTTCATATAATTCTTTATTCCATCTTTTTTAATTCCCCTTTGAGATTTTATGTTCAGCTTCTTTATTCAGCGTCTTTACTTCATCAATTATTTCTATATTTCTCTCTCTCTTTTTCGTACTTCATCATTTCTTTCATTGGCTTCAGCTACTCCACATTCAAGGTGACATCCGTTTTGTCTTTTCTTTAGTTTCTGTCTTTTTAATTATCTTTGGATTTCTTTATTTATGATGTTCTTGATATTATTGCAGAACTCGTATCATCTCAGGTGATTTGTGTTCAATGTGTCAACTTTCTTCTTGAAGTATCCTCCAATTTAGATGAGATATACTCAAATTCATACTTTGACTCTTGGGGACTTGTTTTAATTTTGTTGGAATTCGAGTTGAATTTGCCATTGATGGTTTGTTCCACAGTTCGTCTCCAGTCTCGTGACTGATGATATTGAACTTCTTTATACCGTAAATACTTGAGGATAAGCCGAGGTTTTTTCAGCACATTTTTTATGCTGAAAAAGCACCCCAGCTTTGGGGGGTAAAATTAGTTGCCTTGGGTTATACTCGAGTATGTATAGTAGTTTATTTCAACAGATATAGTTGATTTAATTCGTGTGTATTTCTATCGAATATACATGATCCGTGTCTATGGTTACTGTTTACATCCCTGAAAAATAAATCTTCAATCAATAAGCCATCCTTATTGGAAAATTCTATCATGAGATCTCCCATGTGGCTTCCATCCCCATGGCCATATTTTCTAACTAGTGATCCTCCTCCTTAGTTTCCAATTTTTGCATTCAAGTCATCAGTAATCTTGATTGCATGTTTCATCAATTTCAGACTGAAAAGGTTGGTAAAAATCCTCAATGGCTTTATTGTTAGCATTAGTGGTTGGTGTGTAAATTTGAATAATAACTTTATTAATTATTCATCCTTGTAGGTGTAATATATCCTACACCTAAAATGGTGAACATTGGAATCGATGTTGAAACATTCTCATTTTTAACATGAAAGTCATCCATTCCTTTCAAATTTGTTACTCTGGTATGTAAACCATATTATTGTGACATTCAAAATGGCCAATACCAGTCTATTTCAGTTCAATAACACCTAGAGTGTTTGATCTTTATGTGTTCCATTTTTTCATGGCTTCTAATTTTTCTAGATCCATATTTCATGCATCCCATCTTCTTGTTAGTGGTTATTGCAGTACTGCTGTTTCTTCTCATTTTGAGTCATTGCCACATCAACAAATATAGGTCCTGAAAACTTTATATCACTAAGGTCAACTCTACTTTGAGGAGACAGCTCTTCCCCAATTATATTTTGAGTGTCTTCCAACTTGAGGGGTTCATCATCCTGCACTATATGAAACAATATTCCACTGCTATCAATGTGCTCCACAAACACCACTATTTTTCTCAGATGTAGATTGGCAGGTTATTCTTTCTAGTCTATTTAGCTTGTAAGCTTTTCTGAAAATTTTCCACCACGGGTAACTATGCTTGTGTTTGAAATACCAGTGGTATATCTCACAGGATCATGATGACTTTCAAGTTATGATAGTTCAAGAACCTGACATGTCTGACAACTTGGCATGCTAGCCTAATTCCGAATGGCCAGCACATCTCTCTTCTTGCTTTCTCTAGTTTCTGTAGACCACTGTACCTGAGCATGCATGGCTTAGGAGGTTGTGGAGTTAATTCTTGCTTCCTGGAGTAACCCTTAACCAATGACCCATAGGAGTTGTTGGACAAATAGCCACACTCCCTCACATTCTGGGCAGAATAACTAGTGGATTTTCTACAGTGTCTCCAGTAAGATTAACCTCCAGTTGCTCACAATTTTAAATTGTTTGATAATGTACTTTTCATTGGCTGCCTTCTTTCTCTTTTCTATTTCCCATTTCCTTATTGATATCTCCCCAGAAAATGGCTTAATTAAAACCTTTGTCTCAGGATCTAATCCTATGGGGAACCCAAACTCAATCACACAAGACATTTGTCAAATCATGGACTTAGTGGTTATAGCTATTATATGTGTAGGTCATGGAAGAGGAGAATTCATACCATCACTTTGAATAGTCATTCGGAGTGCCAACTGGGTCCCCAGCATAGATCCTGGACATCAAAACTCACTGTTTCCTGTATCATAACACTTCCTTTTAGACTTCAGTCATTCAAAAAACTCAACAAATAGCTTGCTGTCTCACTTCAAATTTTGTAGTGTGCAAATATGGCTATGTTTTCATTGTGTGTTTAGCCCTGGACAAATCAGCTTTGACCAGGAAGGTGAAGTCATGTGGAAAAACAAACCAAAAACACTAGCAGCTGTGTGTTGTGGAAGAAAACCCTGTGGATGAAGTGCAATTTTTAGGGAACAGAGACCAGTAAGATAAACCAATAAGTGTCCACTGTTCTGATGTTAAGGAGAACCCTGGTGAGGCAGTAATTAAGCACTTAAGGGCTAATCAATCAGCAGTTCAAACCCACCATCTTCCCCAAGGAAGAGTTACGATGTGGCAGTCTGACCCCCTTAAGATTTACATTGATTACCACTACCAACTGATCTGAGAGGGATAGCATTAGGGGATGCTGGATCGCATTCTTAACGAGCTCTAATGGCAGAGTGGACTCCTCATTGATCTCCTAACCACAAGGAAAGTGGTTCTAACCTATCAGTTGGTCCATGTGAGAAATAGGAGTTTGTCTGCTCTGGTAAAGATTTAAGCCTTGGAAAATCAAAGGGTGAAGTTCTATTCTATCTTGTAGGGTCTCTATGAGTCAGCTTCAACACAATGATAATGAGTTTGCTTTGGAATTTTGGGATAGAATAGGAGAAATATGTGCAACAAAGTTTAAACTTATTTTAAATGTTCAGTGGTATTGCTCAGAGAGAGATTCTTGGAACCCACAAGAATGTTGTCGTTAGGCACCTTCAGATCTGGAACTAAACTCACTCCCTTGGCTCAATCTTCAGCCAAACAATAGGTAGATCTATAAGGTAAAAAGTAACACTAATCAACTCTTTGAATCAAAAGGGTATAATTTATTCAAAGATCAAGTTCAGAAGGGTCAGGAAAGAAGGGGGAATGGAAACAGGAAATACAAGGAGGAAGTGCGATAAGTGATATTACGTTGAGCAGATTGCAGTCAATATCATGAAGCAAAATATGTGTGAACTGTCAAATGGAAAACGGATGTATTCTGTAAACCTTCACCCAACTCACAATAAAGAGATTTTTTTTCAGCCTTGGAAACCTATGAGGCAATACTATTCTGTCCTATAGGGTACCACTGAGTTGAAATCAACCCAGTGGCAATGGGATATTGATGCTGATGCTTTCTGCCGATTCTAAAAAATAGGGTTATTAGCAATTATTGTGGAAATAGCATGAATGAGACTTTGTAAATGGGGTTGGTTACAGATAAATTCTTGTAAATGTTAAAGGATAAGTGATTGAGGATGGACTTGCCCAAAAAGAGAAAATTATTGCAAGATTTTGTTCCAGGGATAAAATAAAAATAGGTTTCCTGTGGGTAAGACTTAAGCCTATAGATATGGAATTTAAGGAACTGGTATTCCATGATGGTCACCTTCCCGACACAATCACTCAAGATAAAAAGTGGGTGTATAAACAAATGTGGTGAAGAAAGCTTATGGAGCCTAACTATCAAAAGATAAAGAGTCTAGGGTTTTAAAGACTAGAAGGTTCACAAGTGGCCATCTAACTCAGAAGCAATAAAGCGCACATGAAAGAAGCACACCAGCCTGTGTGATCACAAGATGTAGAAGGGATCAGGTATCAGGCATCAAAGAACAAAAAAATCATATCATTGTGAATGAGGGGGGGTACAGTTAGGGGATCCAAGATCTATCTGTAGGCAACTGGACAACCCCTTACAGAAGGGTCGCTGGGAGGAGATGAGCCAGTCAGGATGCAGTGTAGCAACGATGAAACATATAACTTTCCTCTCATTCCTAAATGCTACCGTGCCCACTATCATGATCCCAATTCTACCTTACAAACCTGGCTAGACCAGAGAATATACACTGGTCCATATAGGAACTGGAAACACAGGGAAACCAGGACAGATGACCCCTTCAGGACCAGTGCTGAGAGTAGCAATAACAGGAGGATGGAGGAAAGGTGGGGTAGAAAGAGGGATCTGATTACAAGGATCTACATATAACCTCCTCCATGAGGGAGGGACAACAAAAAAGTGGGTGAAGGTAGATGTCGGACAGTGTAAGATAGGACAGAATAATAATTTATAAATTATCAAGGGTCCATGAGGGAGGGGAAGGGGGAAGGAGGGGAAATGAGGAGCTACTACCAAGGGCTCAAGTAGAAAGCAAATGTTTTGAGAATGATGATGGCAACAAATGTACGCAGTGGATGTATGTATAGATTGTGATAAGAGTTGTAGGAGCCCCCAATAAAATGATTCTTTTTAAAAACCTCAAAGAGCAAAACACACTATGGTTTATTGTACATCAATGATACTTCAATAAAATTACATAAAAAAGGGGGAAAAGAAATGGAATTTAAGGTAAAGAAAGTATTCCCTTTGCGACCATAATGCAAATATATATTTAGGCAGGCAATTAGATAAAGACATTTTAAGTCTGGGCTTCTATACCTGCCATCTGTCTGTTATGAAAAGTATAATTAGCAACTAGAATCTCTCATACAAAATCAACTCAATATGGTCTTTCTGGTCTGACCTCCGTGGTGTTCTACTCTGCTTTGATGGAGCTCATCATATCATGACTCTATAACAAGATTGAGGAGTTATTTACATTCTTATGTGGAAGGTAAATCTGTTTGGCCATTCTGTTAGACTAGTTCATTTTCTTTCCTACCATCCCATCTGCCATTTTAATTCAAAACAAGGCGAAAAGCATGTATGTGCCTTTTGAGGAAGGAGAAGATTTTGGTGTGGAAGAAATTCTCTTCTAGACTGCAAGGTAAGTATTTACCCCCTCTAGCCCTGTTGGAGGAGGGGAAAAGGAAGAGAGACAAGGCAAAGAGAACAACATAGTTAGTTTCATGCCTCCTTACTTGACCTGGGGATTGAGGGGAATATCAGTGACTATGGACCTGTTGTGCTCCCCATTTGGAAGCATGAAGAATAGAGGCTGCCAGGCAGAGCAGCCCTCTGGGAAGTCACTGAAGACAAACATATAGAGAGTGCCATCAAGTCTACTGTGATCCATGGAGACCTTATATGAAATGGAATGGAGTGCTGTCTGATCTTGCACCATTGTCACACATTCCTGAATGTTGAAGTCCATTGTTGCAGCGATTAGGTCAATCTGCCTCAATAAGGATCTTCCATGTCCCTCTATTTCATCAAATATGATGTCTTCCTCTAGCAATTGTCCACTGATAATGTGTCCAAAACACATTAGTCAGTCAGTGTTCTCTTGTGATCCATAAGGTTTTCTTTCAGTAATTTTTGGAAGTGGACTAGCAGGCCCCTCTTCCTTGTCTGTCTTAGTCTAGAAGCTTCACTGAAACCTGTCCACCATGGGCAGTCCTGCTGGTATTTGAAATTCTGGGAACAGAGCTTCCAGCATCATAACAATACACAAACCATTATAGTACAACCAAGTGACAGATGAGTGGAGGATATCTATATCTATATATGGAGAGAGAGAGAGTAAAACTGGCAATGCAGTCTGATTAGGCAGTATTCTGATAATCTGCTGCTAACAGAAAGTATCCCCACAAATAGCATCTTAAAGTAATGATGATATCAATTTTGCTCACAAATCTGCAATCTGGGCAGAGCTCAGTGAGGACACTAGTTTTGGCTTCATCAAGCATTAGCTGGGGTAGCTCAAAGGACAGAGGCTGCAGCTCTCTTAAGACTCACTCCCTCACACGACTGATACTTCTATTGGTTGGAGCTCAAAAAGAACCCTATATGTGACATTTTCATTTGGCTTGGTCTTCCTTGCAACATCCTGACAGGGTCCCAATGGTGAACAACCCAATACGACCAGGTGGAAGTCACAGAGCAACACTTCTGCCATAGTCAAAGGCCTGCCAAGATGCAAGGAAGAGGGAAAGCAGGCCCTGTTTCTGGAAAAATGAACACAAACTCATCTTGTAACAAGAGAATGTGCGATGTGCAACATTAGGACAGTCATCTTTGAAGGACACAACCTGCCATGAGTCAAGATACAGAGACAGATTTCTACGAAAGCGAAAGGGCAGGACTTAGACTTAAAGATAAAGCCACAGACTTCATAGGACAAGAGCAATAGGGAGACAAGCAAAGGAAAGCTCTAGTATGCAAGCCTAACATGGCTAAAGATAGGGATAATGTCAGGACTGAACTGGAAGCAAGCAGACACCTGTGCAAGGCAGAACCCGTGAAGTTGTGAGTGCCTTCAAGGCTAAGTCAAAGTACCTTGGGGCGTGAGAAGGGAAGGAGCAGGAGAAGGAATTAATGGGTAGGTTTATGGAATTTGTAAGTCTGGAGACAGAGCATCAGGAATAGCTGGGTTCTGGCACTCAGTTGATACCATCAGAGTTTGAACCTTTTCCTTTCAGAGCTGTTTCCTTATGAGTTTCACGCAGGCTTCCTGATGACAGCTGTAGTTTTATCTAGAAGCTCAGGAATTCTATTAGAGAGAGGCTCTTTTCCTTTCTAATCATTGGCGGTACTATCAGGTAAGCATTGGATTGCTAACTGCAAGGTTGGCAGTGCTACCCTACCAGCTACCTCATAGGGAAAAAGATGGAACTTTCTGCTCACATAAATATTTACAGTCTGAGAAACCCCACAGGGACCTTCTATGATTCAAAATGGACTCATTGGCAATGAGGAAATTGTTTCTGGGGCATTTTTTAGGGTTAGATATCATTAACCTAGCATGAGTCTCATACTGAGTCTGACCCAGTCCCTTTGGACAGAGGAAAGTCATGCCCTGACTAGCCAGGCCTGGAGCTGGCAGATTGGGTCAATGCCAGCAGAAGCATGGAGATGGAGCATGGTGGAAGAGTGATCCCAAAGATACAAGCCATGTGCTGTGAGTGGAAGAAGGGCAAATGAATGCTGCATTAATTAACCAGTCATTGACAAAATGAGGTTGCATGACAAATGGCTCCAAAACCCAGCAGTTCAACAAACAGCCCAACCCCTTCCCTCCCACACACACAGTTCTTAAAATTCAGGATCAGGGAGATTAACTGGAACTTTGAACTTGGCACTTCAGGGCTTGGAAGAGGTGACAGTGCATGTAAAGGCCTTGGGGCAGGAGAAATCTTGGTGTGACTGAAAGCCCAGAAGAAGACTAATTTGGGGGAGGTGAGATAATAGGAATGGAGTTTTCAGTGAGCATTTCCTTGAGAGCCTTCAAGCAAAAGCGATTTTTCTATATTCATGTTTTAGAAGTAGATCTCCACCCATTGTGTAAAGCTTTGGGTATTGGATTGGTGTCGGTATGCAGGGAAAAAATAAATGGGCTTGTTATGGATTAGGAGCCTGTGGTAGTCACCTAATCTTGTGTCAAGTTAAGGATTAGGAGTGTAGGCGTGGAGTTTAGGCTGCCAATCTGGAGATAGTCAGTGAGATTTTTATGTGGGCATAGCCTCCTTCTGAGAACTCTGAGAAATCTGGTACTTCCTCCTTGGAGGTGGAAGACACCTCTCTCTCTCTCTCTCTCTCTCTCTCTCTCTCTCTCTCTCTCTCTCTCTCTCTCTCTCTCTCTCTGCTACTCCTTGGGAGACATTGCAGAAGGCAAGCCAAATGGATGCGACCAGACCTCTGAAGCCAAAGAAGCCTCAGAGAGATCGCAGCCAGCACTGAGATGCTTACAATGCCACTGGATCCACAAGACTTTCCACCCATTGGCCTGTGATTATCCTGCATTCAGCATCACTGCACATGTTTTATGGGTCTGAAAAGGAATTTATAGATTGGTATCAGACATATGGGCTAATACCAGACTTATGGATTTGATGTGCACTGGGCTGGGACGTTTGCTTAATGTACAATTACTGTTTGATATAAAACTCTCTCTCTGGATTTATAAGGTAGAATTAAACCAGAACATGTACTCTGGTACAGACAGGAGCTGGAAACACAGGGAATCCATGACAGATGATCCCTTCAGGACCAGTGGTGAGAGTGGCAATACCAGGAGGGTGGAGGGAAGGTGGGGTAGAAAGGGTGAATCGATTACAAGGATCTACATAAAATCTCTGCCCTGGGGGACGGACAACAGAAAAGTGGGGGAAGTGAGATGTTTGACGTGTAACATATGACAAAATAATTTATATATTACCAAGGATTTATGAGGGAGGGGGAGGAGGATGGAAGTGGGGAAATGAGGAGCTGATACGAAGGGCTCAAGTAGAAAGCAAATGTTTTGAGAAGGATGAGGGCAACACATGTACAAATGTACTTGACACACAATGGGTGGATGGATGGATGGATGGATGGATGGATGGATGGATGGATGGATGGAATGACTGTGATAAGAGTTGTATGAGCCCCCAATAAAATTTATCAAGGGTTCATAAGGAGGGGGGTGTGGGGAGGGAGGAGAAAAATGAGGAGCAGGTGCCAGGGGCTTATGTGGAGAGCAAATGTTTTGACAATGATGAGGGCAATGAATGTATAAATGTGCTTTATAATGGATGGATGGATGGATTGTGATAAGAGTTGTATAAATCCCTAATATAATGATTAAATAATAGGGAAATGATTTTTAAAAACCACCAACTCTCTCTCATACACATGAGTCTCCCTCGATTTTCCTCTAGCATACCCAGACTAATACACAGTTCGCCCCTGTCCTATAGGGCCGCTATGAGTTGGCATGGACTTGAGGGCAGTGGGTTTGTTAGGGCTTTGGAGTTCAGCAGGCCTTTGTTGGTGTGTTTGAGTCTATTTTTGTAGCTGTTGTTTGCAGGTCAGTGGCTCATCTTCCAGCACTCTATAGGACCATATTTTTTTGTGACCCATAGGCTTTCATTTGTTAATATTTGGAAGTAGATCACCAGGTCTTTCTTCCTAGTCTGCCTTAGGCTAGAGCAGTGGTTCTCAATCTGTGGGTTGTGACCCCTTTTGGGGTCCAGCGACCTTTTAACACGAGTCACCCGATTCATGGCAGTAGCAACATTACAGTTATGAAGTAGCAAGGAAAATGATTTTATGGTTGGGGGTCACCACAACATGAGGAATTGTATTAAAGGAAGGTTGAGCACCACAGGGCTCGAGGTTCCACTGACGCCTGCCCATCATTGCTGACCCTTCTGGGGTTTGTCATATCGGTGGCACAGCTTCCAATTTCACAGCAGCACTCTAGCTACCACTGCACCACGAACTGATAGACAGGTGGTGGACTGTTCTTAAAAGCCACCTGATTTACGATGCTTTGTTTTGACAGCCCTGGAAAATGGATACAGAATCTAGTTTCATAGTCAATGCAAGACACACCTTGGGGCAGTAGGGATGGCATGAAGTGAATAGATTCAAAGTATATTTTAGGGAGAGGAAGGATGACAGTTAATGCCTGGGGGGTGTGCAAGAAGAAAGGAAGCAGAGACACCATTGATATTAAGTGCCTGAGTTAAGACAGGAATTTCCAGGGAAGCTGGTGGGTCATGATGGGAGAATTTCACACTCCCCGGGGACAGGGGGAGCATTGATTAGTTCATATGTCTGCGCATCTTCTCAGACAATAGAGGCTTTGTCATCCTCAAATGAAGCATGCAGTTGGAGCTCAGAGAGGGCATGCAGTGCAAATGAAGACTGGGTTGGTTGAGATGGGTGGACCAGGGCCACTAGTCAATTCTGAGGAGCTTCAGAAAACCTGCCCAGTGTCTCTTGGAGAGTGGGCATGTCTCATGGCCACAGAGGGCCTTTTAATGTTTCACCTCCCACTGCAGCAGCGAGAGGCTCTATCAGCTCATCCTGGAAAGGAAACATACTACCTGCCATCAGGTTCATTTCTTCAGAAAGGATGGAAGAATACAAATGAAAGACTACAGTTTGAAGGGGTCTTAGGCAGACTATCAGGCTCATTAAAGCTTCATTTATTAAAACTTCATTATTCAGAGACATTCTCCCAGTAGGATGTATGCTGGGGTGGGGGTGGGCATGAGGAGGAAGGCTTGGAGCAGGGTAGGGGAACAACCCCACACCCCCAAAAAATGCCTTCCCAAGAAGCAATTCCAGTGGGCACAGATTAGAAAGAAGTTTCATCCTCTGGTCACTTGATGTTTGTCCCTCTCTTTTATCTGAATGCTCTTTCCACATTGCTCAGATGAATCATCAAATTTATATTAAAATGCAAGTTAGGAAGCATCATCCCCAACCAACCTTGTTCATCAAAATGGTAGTGCTCTCTCCGGGTACCCTGAGTTCAGTTTGTCAACAAGCTGAAGCAGTTGAGCTGGGGCTCTGTGAGGCCCAGGAGCATGAGTTCATTAATATCCGACCCATAATGCCTTGCTGGGTTTATGCCAACAAAGCCCTGTCACTCCTTACCATAGAATTTACTCACTCTTTGAAACAGGCATTTATTTACACACAGTTTGACCTCATGATGGTGTTCAGCAGATGTGGATCTTACTTATTTGCATTGTTCTGTGACAGTTGCAAAATTCGTTAGTGGCTCAGGGATCAATCCTCTGTGGACTGCCCCGAAGCTAGATGAAGCAAGCGGGTTCTCCCTGATTCATCCTCCCTCCTTAGCAATGCTTGCTAGTCAGGATAACATAGTGCCCATTAAAGAAACTGCCTGTGTCACTTTAAATTTGTGACCTGGGCGGGAGGGAGGGTCATGATCACAAGTGACAGAAACTGACGCTTGACTAACTTAGGGAAAAAGGCCTAATGGTGGATAAATGTTGGGAAGACAAGAAAATGTGGCAAATGCCTGGGCAATCTCAGGGCTGTGAAGCAGGTAATGGCGAAACACTCCTCCTGAGGCCAAAGCGTGCCCTCTGTAGTACATTAAATCACATTCACACACACCCATTCATGTTCACATGGGACCTGAGGCTATGGCCTTACTTGGAGAGGAGGTCTTGGCAGATGTGCTTAGATAAGTATTTCAAGAGCTCCATCTTTCTGGGTTTAGATTTCAGATGGATACTACATGCACTGATTGGTGTGTTCTTATAAGAAGGGGAGTGGGCACAGAGAGACCCCGTGTGAAGACACTGGCAGAGATTGGATCAGTGCATCTATAAGCCAAGAAATATCAAGGATTAGCAGCAGTGACCAGAAGCAGAGAGAGGCTACTTTGATTCTCCTTCAGAGCTCTCAGAAGGAATGAATCTTGCCCACACCTTAATTTTAACCCTTTGTCCTTCAGAAAAGTGAGAGAACAAATGCCTGCTGTTTAAGTCACTCGATTGGTAGCCAGTTGTTACAGCTACCCAAAAGAACCATTATGGATTGATTTGTAGCCCCCTCAAAATATGTGAGAAATTTGAACCTTGGTGGACATGATCCTGTTTGAAAAGAAGGGAGTTCTTTTGTAATATAAATGAGGCCGTATGGCCACTGGAGATCCCTTCATAGAGGGGTTTAGAAGAGGAGATGGGTCAGTCAGGGTGCGAGGTAGTACCGATGAAGAACACAGCTTTCCCCCAGATCCTGTATGCTTCCTCCCCCCAACTACCATGATCCAAATTCTACCTTGCAGGGCTGGATAGGGCAGAGGTTGTACACTGGTGCATATGGGGGCTGGAGGCACAGGGAATCCAGGGTGGATGATACCTTCAGGACCAAAGGTGTGAGGGGCGATGCTGGGAGAGTGGAGGGTGAGTGGGTTGGAAAGGGGGAACTGATTACGAGGATCCACATGTGACCTCCTCCCTGGGAGATGGACAGCAGAGAAGGGGGGGAAGGGAGACTCGGGATAGAGCAAGATATGACAAAATAACAATGTATAAATTACCAAGGGTACATGAGGGAGGGGGGAGCGGGGAGGGAGTGGAAAAAAAAAAGAGGACCTGATGCAAAGTGCATAAGTGGAGAGCAAATGCTTTGAGAATGATTGGGGCAGGGAATGTGCGGATGTGCTTTATATAATTGATGTATGTATATGTATGGATTGTGATAAGAGTTGTATGAGCCCCTAATAAAATGCAAAAAAAAATGATTAAGGCAAAGAATGTACAGATGTGCTTTATACAATTGATATATGTATATGTATGGATTGTGATAAGAGTTGTATGAGTCCCTAATAAAATGTTTAAAAAAATGAGGCCATATGAGAATAGGCTTGAGCCTAAACCTAAACACTTCTGAGTTAAAGGCCAGGATAGACCCAGTAACACACAGTACGGGGAGAAAGATAGCGAGGAATGCCAAGGAACTTTCTGGTATCCACAAAGAAGGACCCTGACCTAGAGTCGCACCCCAAATTTGAACCTGTAAGCTCCAAAGCAGGGGGAAAAGTGTTTTAAGGCTACTGACTTGTTGGATAATTTTTGGTTAAGGAGATTAAGACAGAAACTTAAGACATCCTCCAATCCTTCCTCTGGCTTCGTTCCATTTTTCTCACATTCAAGAGTCCTCCTAGAGGATTCAGTCAGGTTGTTGTTGTTGTTGTTGTTCAGTGTCATAGTGAGGGTTTGGATTCATTGTGACCATACATACAACATAATCATACACTGCCCGGTCCTGTACCATTCTCACAGTTGTTCTTAAGTTTGAGCCCATTGTTGCAGCCACTGTGTCGATCCCATTTGTTGAGGGCTTTCCTCTTTTTCATTGCCCCTCTACTTTCCAGAACACGATGTCCTGCTCCAGGGACTGATCTCTCCGGACAACATGTCAATGTTAAGGCGAAGTCTCATTATCCTTGCCCTGAGGAACATTCTGGCTGTACTTCATCCAAGTTAGATGGGTTTGTTCTTTTGGCAGTCCATGGTACATTCATTACTCTTTTACATCACTACTAATCAAATATATCTATTCTTCTTTGGTCTTCCGTATTCAGTGTTCAACTTTCACATGAATATGAGACAGTTGAAAATACCATGGCCTGGGTCAACCCGCCCCAGTCCTCAAAGTAATCTCTTGCTTTTCAACACTTTAAAGAGGTCTCATGTAGCAGATTTGACTAGTGAAATGTGTCATTTGTTCTCTTCTCTGCTGCTTCCATGAGAATTGATTGTGGATTCAAGCAAGACAAAATCCTTGACAATTTCGATCTTTCCTCCATTTATCATGATGTTATCAATAGGTCCAGTTGTGAGGGTCTGGGCTTTCTTTACATTGAGTCATAATCCAAACTGAAGGCTTTAATCAATCCTTCATCTTCATCAGCAAGTGAATCAAGTCCTTCTCATTTTCAGCAAAATTGTGTCATCTGTATAATGCAGGTTGTTAATAGGCCTTCCTCCAACCTGATGCTCCATCAGGCACTGCCCCTTAATGAGTTCAGGTCATGAAGGATAGTCCTCCATAGGCACATTGATTATTACACTACCACCCTCACATAATAAATTCAGAGAGAGAAAATTTCCCCAAAGCAATGGAAAGCTTACTAGAGAAGTGGAGGGTGCTAAAAGCCAAAGGTGACACAAACCGGAAATCAATACTAGTTTTCAATACCTGCAGTCATCTAATAGTTCACTGCACTATCTAAGGAAAGGTGAGGAGAACTGGGGCAATTCCATTAAAAAAAGACAATGCAGGGTATATAAGTCTGTCATTCCTCTGGAGAAGAAAAACACATAGTTGGGTTGTAGAGCTTTGTTTGCTAATCAACCGAATGTAGTTGTAAGGCAGGGGTGTGCGTGTACGCGTGTGTGTGTGTGTGCGTGCGTGTGTGTGTGTGTGTTGAAGGGAGGGGCTTGCCATTCTATTTCATAGCCAGGAGAAAGATGAGCCTCTTCCCATATCTTTTGCTCTGTGGCAAGTTACTGATCTACAAGGAACTTTTATTTGACAAGGACATTGCCGAGAAAAAAACGGGAAGCTTGTGTTCATCTCTGCTGAGAGGTGGAGTCAAAGAGATGGGCTTTATGACAGACACCCTGATCGTGCAACCAAACTATGAAATGGCCTCATACATTCAACACACATTTGCCGCACCTCCCCAGTGTGCTGCCCAGATATTACCAGGCAGAGTGTTTTATGGGCAGCATTTTAGAGTTAGGCAGGCAGAGGGAGTGTCTTTGTGGGTGTTGCCTTTACCAGTCCTTGGATTGTTCTGGGACAGGCAAGCCTTTTTCCTCTAAAGTAACTGATCGCGTGTAAAGAAGGAGTCTCCTCAGTAAGACGGGTTGAACCAAACCCAACCTATGACAATCATCTCAATTGGAACACATAGCGACCCTATACAAATACCCGTAGGGTTTCCAAGTTTGTAACTCTTTTGGGGGGTCAACTACCATATCCTTCTCTTGCAGAACCACTACAGAGTTGAGCGTTGTGTTAGCAGCTGAATGCTTAATCACTGTGCCCATTTTGTTTGCTGAGCCGCCCTCAAAACACTGAACAGTTTTTCTGGGTACCAAGTATGTCCACTTCTATATCTGGGCTAGGGTGTTTTCTCCAAGTTGATAGGAGGTGCAAATCAGCTACTAGGGGTTTGGCAGAGTCAGTATGGAAACTGGGAGGGTGTGTGAAATTTGAACCAGAGTAGAACAATTCCAAGACACTTCCTAGGGATTCCTGGCATATAATATGCAAATGATAGTCAAGATATATAACTGTGTCTCTGTTCTTGGTTCTGTCAGTACCCGGTGTGGCCACAAAGGAGAAACCTGGTCTCCTGCTATTTTGAGCATCTAGTGTGAATGACAGGAGATAAGTCACATGCTAATGAACCCTGGTGGTGTAGTAGTTAAGCACCATGGTGCCCGGCTATCAAAGCATATAGCGTCTGGGGTCTTAAAGGCTGGAAGATAAACAGGGGGCCATGTAGCTAAGAAACAACAAAGTCCACATGGAAAAAGCACACCAGCCTACACCAACATGATCGCTGAAGACAAAGCGGGTGCATAAGCACATGTGAGCATGTTTTCTTGATGTGCACTCACCCTTTATATACAACTCTCTTATACATATGTGTTTCTGTGGATTTGTTTCTCAAATGCACCCAAACTAACGTAAGCAGCGTGGAACGCATTTAAGAAGCCTAGACAAGGGCAGGGCAGGATATTCGGAGGGACTGGATCCAGAATTTGAGAGGAAGGAGCCCTGGTGGCAAAACGGGCTGCTAGCTCGCTGTCCCAGGGGGGATAATGAGACTGCTGGCTCCCATGAAAATTTACAGTCTTGAAAACTCCATATAGGGTCACTGTGGTTGGAATCCACTGGACGGCAGTGACCTTTTGGGATTGAAGGTGGAAGCCACCAATGACTTCCTGCCATTGAGCCAAGGAGCCTCAGGAGAGTGTGTGAACTTCTGGAATGCAGTGAACAACCTCTGCACATCTGCATTTCGTGCTGCCCAAGTCATGCCCTTGGCCTTTGCTTAAACATATTCATCCAGAAGTGAACCATCACAGCTGCTCTCTCGGGAAGCTGGGGGCTGAGCTCTCTGGTTCCACTCTGTCAGCATTTCTGGTCCGGGTACCTCCCCTCTTCCCCGGCACAGGCAATGTGCTTTTGGAAGCAGTGCTCCCTGGGTAGTGGGTGTGATTTGCCTCCTCTGGCCTAACATGATGAATGCTGAACTTTACCTAGCCCAGGGGAAAACTTATTATTTAAAGTAAGCTTTAGACAGAATCTTTAGAAAGAGAAATGGTTAACTTTATGTACACAATTACTCCCCAACACATAGGCTCAACCTCATAGGCTGTGGATGACCTTGAGCAGGTGCTCAGTCACAATGGTTTTCTATCAGGATTGAGAGTTCAGCTCTCTCAACTCTCCAACTGGTTATTAGCACCATAGTCTCGTTTCTATTTTTGTATTTACTTTGTTTTTAGGGGAAAAAGACTCCCAATCCAACTATATTTTATTAGGAACTCCTTTGCTAAGTTTTACACAAGAAAAAGGCACAAACTGCTGTTCTGGATGAAGGAGAGCATCCGCATGAGGCCACAATGGTGTTGGAAGGACCCACAGCCACAGTGACTTAAATAAAATGACACCCATTCTGTCCTGCTGACTCTGACTCACAGTGACTCTGTGTAGGGATCCTGAAGTTGCTACCTTTACAGGAAGCAATAACCTCATCTTTCTCCTGTGGAATGACTAGTGGCTTTGAACCAGCAACCGTGCTCTTAATAGTCCAACACTATCCAGCATTACCACCTGGGCTCCTGAAAACTTAAATAAGACATAGAAAACAAACAACTTTGTCACAAAATTGTGACTGAAGACAGATCAATTCCTGGAGTTTCAGGAGGGCCTGTGAGAGCATGAGCGGGACCTTCATTGGGATGTGCACACTACCGTATATCGTTGAGTGTGGCCCGGGGAGTAGACGCAAGCACACTGCCTGAGGGACAAGCTTTCCACTGCCAGTCAGAGTAGGAAAGAACTCAATGGCGGCTGAATCTGTGGCCCCTCAAAATGGATGTAGGGTCTCCACATAGACTCTCACTGTGAGCCACAGCCTATTGCTCAAAATTTAAGCTCAAATACGACTTAAACGCCAAACATTCTGTTTCCTTAAAATAGGGTACTGCCAGGATCAGCTAGAAGTCTGCATGACCTATCAGATCTCAACGCCGATCTCAAATCACTTCACATGATCCATTCTACCAGTCATGTCAAGGACAACTAGAGGTCTGCATGAGCGAGCCCAAATCGCCTCCTCACTTACCCATTCCAGAGGCTGTGCCTGTATAACCTATCGACTAACACATTCCCATATGCCGTGGTTATGAAACCAACCATCATGCTGGAATAAGGACCAATCACGATGCAAGGGTCAGGATCAATGGGAAAGCAAAATAGGAGCTGAGGGGAGCCAAGAGGGGTCGCTTCACTCAATCCCTAAACCTGATCTAATGTCACTAGACTGGGGTCTTCCTCACATCTCAAGGGCACCCGATTCATGATTGAAGTGAATTGTGCTTATTCAATCTTTGTTCTGCTTGCTGTCCTGCTGTGCTGCATCCTCTTCTTGCTTTTTTGTGCATGGCTCCCTCTGTTGTGGTGACAAATGGCTTGAGAGGGATTTGACATAGGGAGAAAGCCCACCCACATCAACTGTCACCAGAAGCAGACACTAAGTCCATTTCTCTCACCTCACAGAACTATGCACACCAGACACTGGTAGGGCTGCCTGGGAGGGGAACCCTTAGTGCAGTGGTTCTCAACCTGTGGGTTGCGACCCCTTTGGGAGTCATATGACCCTTTCACAGGGCTCACCCAATTCATAACTGTAGCAAAAGTACAGTGATGAAGTAGCAAGAAAATCATTTAATGGTTGGGGGAGGAGGGCATCACCACAACAAGAGGACCTGTATTAGGAAGGTTGAGAACCACTGCCTGAGTGTGTTTAGGACTTTGCTGCCCTCAAGGTCATCAGACATTCCTGAAGGCAGAGCCACTGCAGGAAGCCCTTCTGGGAAATGCCCTGAAGACAGGTCTCAACCAACTCCACCCTCACCCTCTGAGATCCTAATCATAGGACGCATGGAAATGCTCCCTGCCACTTCGAAGGCTGTAAGTCCATGGGAGCAGAAAGCCTCCTCTTTCTCCCTTGGAGTGGTGGCTGGTGAGTTCAAACTGCTCACTTTCTGGCTAACATAACCCACAGACCAGCTCCCCCTGAGCTCAGTTTGGTTTGCCGCACAGCACACATTGTTTGGAACCTTCTGAAATAGCTATGCACATGTGCAGGTTGGGGGGATTTCGCACAAGATGCAGTTTTCCACCCTCTCTTGGCAAAAATAATTTTTGCAAAAGGCTTGTATTCTCTTCTGGATCTGAGTAGCAGCTACTCTCATGAAGTCATAGCACATACATTCATGCTACAGTCCTCCCAACTCCCTAATATCTTACGCCGAGTCTGCTCCATGCTTTTCTGTGTCCTACATGGCAGCTGTAGGCACCCAAGGCATGGGCTCTGCAGCCTGGGTGCAAATCTCTCCTTCCCACTTCCTCACTGTGTGGTCCTAGGCTCATGACTTTATCATTCTGTGCCACTGATTTTTCATCTGTAAAAGGAGGCCAAATAGAGTCCACACATAGGCTTGTTAAGTGGAATAATTGAATTATTATACACAAAATGCTTAGAACGGTGCTTGGCATCTTGCAAATACTATTAGGTGGTTTAGCATAGGGACTGGGTCATCCATTACATATGCTCAGGTTCAAACTTCCGGCCAGGAAGGGGTGGTACACCTAGGTGGGCATTACACCTGGATTGGCCCATCTGGGCCAGGTGAATTCAATCCAGCCATTGGGGTTGACCATGACCGTCAACCATGCCTCCCTATGGAGGAATTGAAAAGGCAGGATCTTGACCGCTCTGATGTCTCCCTTCACCCACTTTTCTGTTGTCCGTCCCCCAGAGAGGAGGTCACATTTAGATACTTGTAATCAGTTCCCTCTTTCCAATCCACCCTCCCACAACCCTCTCAGTATCAACACTCACAAATTATCAAGGTTTCTTGAGGGATGGGGGAGCGGGGAGGGAGGGGAGAAATGAGGACTTGATGCCAGGGGCTTAAGTGGAGAGCAAATGTTTTGAGAATAATGAGGGCAATGAATGTACAAATGTGCTTTACACAATTGATGTATATATGGATTGTGATAAGAGTTGTATGAGCCCCTAATAAAACGATTTTTAAAAAAAGAAAAAAAGGCAGGATCCCGGAGCCCACTGAGTGACTTTCTCTCCAGCAGCTTCTAGGTAGGCTGTGCCCCGTGAGGGGCCCCGAGGTGCCTGTGTAAACCTGAAACTTCTTCTCTCAAAAAACCCACTTGGATCACAATCCAGGCTTCGAATTGAATTCTTTCTCGCGCGAAGTCAAGGCCTGAGGTATATCTCTCCCAGGAGAGATCTAACAATAGTATCTCTTATTATAGCATTAGGAGCCCAGGTGGTGTAGTGGACTGTGCATTAAGCTGCTAATCGCAAGGTCGGGGGTTTGAACTGACTAGCCCGTCCGTGGGAGAAATATGAGGTTGTCTATTTCTGTAAGGCAGTGGTTCTCAACCTTCATAATGCCCCCACCCTTTAATACAGTTCATGTTGTGGTCACCTGCAACCATAAAATTATTTTCATTGCTACTTCATAACTGTAATTTTGCTATTGTTATGAAATGGTTGACCCCTGTGAAAGGGTTATTTGATCCCCAGAGGGGTCGCGACCCACAGGTTGAGAACCGCTACTGTAAGGATTTAAAGTCTCAAAACCCCAAAGGGGCAGTTCTTTGTCCTATTGGGCCGGTATGAGTGGGAGTCAATAAAATGGTAGTTAGGTTTTTTTCTGCATCAGTATCAGATTCTGGTGGCAATCTTAGTCATCACGCATTGTGGTGTGGTTTGAACTCTGGTAGATCTGTGGGAAATGACTGCCCTGGTTTGAGGTGAGGGCCACGGTGCTTCAGTGGTAGATCTCTCATCGTCTTTCACCGGGAAGACCCGGGTTCGATTTGCAGCCAATGTGCCCCAGACTGTCAGTGAAAGTTTGTGTGTTGCTATGACACTGAGCAGGCTTCAGGGATGTTTCCAGACTGAAATAGAATAAGGACGAAAGACCTGATTATCTCCATCCACACATCGACCTATGGCCCTCCACGGTTGGCTTCCCTTCCCAGCCCTGGTGATAGCACAGACTGGCATAGTTTGCTCCGCTTCCCATGAGGTGTCCATGAGAGGCTGACTCGACAACCACGGTCAAGATCAACAGCTTGAACTCCTTTCTGGGTCTACAGAAACAAGAACAACCTTCTGAAAGGAGGTCGCATTGCTATTTGGGACTGGGAGAATGCCTTTGTGACAAGGATTGTGCTCTGGATCCCAAAGGCGACTTTTAAACACAGCCACATAGCAACTCCGGAAATTGCCATAGCAGAAGCCAGGTTTAAAAAAAAAAAAAAGTTCTACTGGCTTGCTCAAAGGAGGCCAGAGTTGGATGGGGGTGGGGTGGGGTGGGGTGGGAGACTTCTCTAAAAATGAACAAATTTGTTTGCTTACATATTTGTCATGTCTTTTGGGCCTGAAAGAAAGGGGGGAAAAAGCAGACGAGAGGAGGAAACGGCGACTGACAGTCATCTTGTTGGTATTCCCACAGCATCCCCTTCTTAGGCACTTGCTGCCATCTCATCCAACTCCACTCAGTATATTTTCACCCAGCAATGATGCAGAAATGTCTGTGTACTCCAGTGTTATTGTAGTCGGGCAGCGTTTACGGGTTTGACTTTCAACTCAGCATGGCAGGACGTCTAGAAGCAATTATAACCAGCACCTGCTCTGTCTGTGCGGTGGGCAGGCAGTGACGGATCCCCAGCTTCCAGAACACTAGTGCCCCCTCCCAGCTCAGGATAATGACGGTGACACTCGGCCTCCTTGTTGTCTGGGGGAGCTCTAGGAGCTCTCCTCTGAAACCTCATATTATTGGCATTTCTTTGAGTGAACACATCAAATTAGTGACTTTTAAAGAAGGTGTAGGAGATGATTATTGGTGACAAGACAAGCCTCAACCACTTCCAGAGAGCATGTCTCCTAAGTGCAAAGTATGGAGAGGGAGGAAACAATTGACCACAAATGGAACAGGCTCTGAGTCTCGCCACACAATGTATGTGCATGGTCACTGAGGCACCAACATTATGGCTGGAGGACGGATATGGTTTGTGCAGCCGTGATTGCCATCCAGAACGTGCCGTGCTATTGTGAAAACCGATTTTTTTATTCTGAGCAAATCTCTGCTTCCACTTGCTTTAATGCTTCGCCAGAGAGCCAGGGACTCTGGGAGGGGTGGGGACGCACAGGGCTGGGCTGACCTCAGGAACTCATGTGTAAAGGGCTTTTTCTCACTTGGAAGCAGGCTGGGTTCACAGCTGTTCTTTCTGGTAAAGCTTGTTTCTGAACCTTGCCACGTCTGAGTCCGAAGAGGGAAATGAAGGTGACAAATGCTGCGAGGAGCTCTGTGCACATCTTGGCTATGGTCCTGCTTAAGTCTGTTTCATTTGAATCCCAGTTTTACCTTTCCTCCTTTCTGGGTTCCGAAGCATCAGATGGGTGCCAAACGCTTCCACGGACAACTAAAGCTGAACAAGGTGCAGGCAGATGAAGAGCAACGGGAGGTTGGTGTTTGGGAGAATGAATACTTGGGCTTCCTAGGCCAGTCCAGCTGGTGGTTAGAGCCCTGTTTCAGATTCCACTGAAATCTCCTAGTGTCCAAGGACCAGAATTTCTGTTACATGTCTCACCAAGGAGAAGCTGGGCCAAAATGCATTGAAGAATAAAGCAGGAGCTTGGCTTGTGAATCCACTCTCTGATTCTGAAATTTCAAAGGCTCCGTGCACAGACATTTCAACACTGAAAGCACAGCAGGGAAAATCAAAGACTTGGGCTTCCTCCTTGCCCCTCTTTTAGGGCTTTTATGGTTTTCCAAGGCGCCTCCCAGAGCCGAGTGTTGTATAGGTCATGTTTAAAAATGTCGTAGTTCTGAGGGACTTGCTGTTCTGCTTTCTTTTGCAAGGAGACCCGGTTTCTTGTCTTGTGGCCAAACACAGAGCACAGATGTCTGTGGGCCCCCTCCCTTTCCCCTGACCTTTGCTCTCTTCTCTGGATACCCTACTGACCTGTTCTCCCTTACAAGATCTGAACTGCTCACACACTTCGTTAAATTCTCATCCTAGCGAGAAGCATCCGAGCATCTTATTAGAGCCTGTATGAGTTCTGTTCTGGATGCCTATTTGTGTAACTTCAGGTCTCTGGCATGGAAACGTCCCATGCCCACAGACCCACACAGGTAATATAAACTCCAACAGTAGTTTAAGGTTTAAGGTGGTCACAGGGAACACTGGGGCCCGTGTCTCCTGGTGAACCCCTCAGGCTGTCTAAAGGGGCTAGTTCCATCTCAATGTAGCCATGCAGGAATGTAGACCGGTTAGGTAGCAAGACAAGGGGTTGTTCCTCTCCATGCTTAGGGGGCCCCCTACAGGAGGTTGGAAGCCAATGCGGGCTAAGCCCAAGCCAGGAGAGCTTAATCGATGCCTCCCAGCTGAAAGCCCTTACAAGGCTGGAATCTGGAGACCACCGCCCCTTCCCTTCAGCTGCTTCTCTGCCTTCCACTCAGCAGGGCTGAGTGTGCAGTGTCATGAGGGTGCCCGTGTTCAGTTTAGTGTAACGCCGGAACCTTCTCCTCTCATGTCTATAAACCCACTCAGATTACCACCCAGGCTTTGGTGTGAATTTCTTTCCAGTGTGTAGCCAAGGACCGAGACATTTCCCACCCGAGAAACCTAACACACCCAGACTTACAATAAACCCATATTTGTATTTATAAGGCAAGAGGTGACCAGGTCTAGACAACAATGGTGAAGAGGGCCCTGGGTTTGAGAAAGATTCTGAAGTAGAATCCATAACCCTTCAAAGAGGGCTGGATTGAGAAAGTCTCTGGCATCCAGTTCTGACTTGACTTCTAGATCCTGAATCCTTCAGGGCCATGACCTTGCCCTCCAGGCAGACCTTCCAATAGCCATCTTCTCAGAGCCTTGTTAAGTTCTCATAATACATTACACCTGCCATCCTGTGAGCAGCTACCAAACCCAGGCACTTTTTTCAAAGACAAGCTCGCTCTCTCTACCCCTAAGAGCAGGTAGTTTGGGGATGATGGATATGAGATACCACAGAAGACAAATCTGTTATCTTCCATGGTGCACAGAACATGCTGTCACAACCAGGACTCGTGACAATCCCTCAGTTTCCTAAATTGCTTCACTGCTACTTTTAATTAAGCCTCATTAGATTGTCATATCTTGATAAGAGGGATGACCCTGAACTAGATGCATAAATTAAAGCTATCCTCATCCTGTGCTTTTATATGAATGTGTTAATTATTTTTGTGATTAGGGAGAATAATGGAGGGATGGAGCAATACCAAACGGAGTTTGACAAAGTGTTGGTGTTTGCTGCGGCAAACGTGGTGCGTGTCAGACACAATCCGTCACCCAGTGAGTCTGCCATTAACACCAAGGGACAAAGGTAGGATTCCCTGTAATAAATAACCTTCCTCCCAGATGCTAATGGAGACCCAGCAGGACCCACTGTTGTGTTGTCGCAGTTGTACACGGGCCCTTAGAGGAGACAGAGCTGGTGTTTGAAACGAGTCTTGTTTGCCCCCAGTTGGCTCACACATTTGTTTTTTAAATGGCATAATCACTAACATTTAAACACAGGGTGATGTCACGTAACAATCTGCAGCTTCTGAGAAATGGAGAGGCCCGACTTTGCTGGTTGACAGTGCAGAGGGACTGGGGGAGCAGTCAGATATGGTGATCAGAGTTTGGAATCCTTGCTTTCCAAGTACATGTGTCAAGGAGTTCAAGGGTTCAGAAATTTAGGAGGGAAGTTCCAGAAGACAAGTTTGTGTGGTCGATAATAAACCAATATAGGGGTTGAGATTTCAATCTGTTGGCTATGTTTTTTGTGCTTGGTAGCCAACCAGCCCAGAATTCCTGACCTCGCCGACCTGTGAAACAAGGACCATTCCAGAATGAAATAGAAGCAAGCACGGAAGGGAGGGCATCCATTACCCCGAATGCATAAGGGTCAGGAACTAAGTGCTTTCTGTAGAACAGCTCCAGAAGGCAGACCTTTGGCTGGAAAACCTGTTAGGGTGCTAGCATAGGGACTGGCAGGCCTATTACACATGCTCAGAGGTCCGAGCTACCGGCTCATGAAGCAGTGGCTCACTGCATGCTCAGCAATTCAGGTTTCCAGCCAGGAGGGGGAGCTATGCCTGGGTGGGGCTGTACCTGCATTGGCTCACCTAGGCCAGGTGAATTCAATTCAACAATTCAGCCAATGGGGTCGACCCACGTCATCGACCACGCCTCCCTAACCGCTCATAAAACTCACGGGGATCCCAAACCAGGCCTCGACGTGAGCTGTTTCTCGCGTGGAGCCATGGACCGAGGCACACCTGTCCCCGGAGAGGTCGAAAAGAAGCGGTGCTGTGTGATTTGGAGCTATGAGGTAAGCCGGCCCCAGGAGTGGGCCCTCCCATGTTGGTCTCACGGATTGGGGGCCCCTCTGGGCTCCTTTTACCTCACCACCCTCGGGAGAATTGTTGGGTTGAATTCACGGTGTTCGTCTTTGCGCCGTTTCTTGCTGGTGTCCGTCTTTGCGCCGTTTCTTGCTGGTGTCCGTCTTTGCGCCGTTTCTTGCTGGTGTGCGGGACTTGACGTGCCTGCTTTCCCAGGAACTCGCCTGCCTTCCCGGGCTGCATTTGTGAGGGGGCTGGGACGCTGCTGCCTGGAGGCTTGGAGGATTTTGACTCCAAAAGCCTTCTTGAGGCTCAGTGTATAAGGTTTATTTGGACGTGAAAACAGAATCAAAGATGCAATTAACGAAGTTTTAGAAGCAGGCTTTATTGAGAAGCTTGCGGGCAGGTTCAGCAACTCAGGGTATTGAGCTATTGAAGCCGCGCAGGGGAAAAAATCCTGGCAGCGTTTTTATGCCCACTGCTGGCAGGCACAGCTGGGGAGGATCAAAGCTGGGGAGAATCTGCGCACACAGGTGCTTCAGAAGGGAGAAGGTCGTTAATCTTACCTATATGTCAGGGACGCGTGGAGTGACCATATCTTCAGAAAACATTCTGGCTTTGTGACGAGCTGGTTCCAGGAATTTGGGGTTGAGCTGGGGAGGGGAGGTCGGTTAGGGGTCAGCCTTGAGAGCTAAGATGGAGGTGCAGGACTCAAAATGGAGTCTGTTGTGCCAAGACTGGGAAACAGTGTTGTGCCGCGGCTCCGGCAAACAGCAGGCCTGGGGGCGCCTGCGTCCACCCTGTTGGTTTGGGCAGGACTCTGGCTGGGTGGCCGGCTCCAGGCTGGCTTTCGGTTAGGCCGCAACCTGGGGCCTCCATTTTCCCAGCCACGTGACTCCACTCACAGGCAGAATGGCACCACCTGTGTCTGTTGTAGCTACACTCCATTCCCAGACAGCAAACCGCCCAGACTGCCGGAAAGTTCAGCAGAACAAGTTTCATTTCCTGCTCAGGGACCAGACCATCAGCTCTCTTGAGGGGAGACTGAGCGGCCCCCCAGTCTAATTTTCCAAAGGTTTTTATACTTTTGCAATGTGCAGGTGTGCAAGCAGGCAGAGCTCAGAAGCGAGGTATTGTGGTTAGCCATTCTTAGTTGAACCAAAACTGCTCTGGTCGTTCTCGAAAGCCTTCTGAACATCCATTTCCTTCTGTACGTTCCCTTGGGCTATGTCTGCACAGCCTAACTCCCCAGTATCAGCTAGTTCATTGGCAGTTCATAGCTAGTTTATTTACCATTCATAATGGCTTCTGAAACCTCAAAATGACTTCTCTTGTCAAGGCTACTTAAGCTTTGCCCAGAGCTGCTATATACTCTCCTGTTCTTAGCCAAGTTCAAATCATTGAATCTTCGGTAGCCAGCCCAGTGTATGGTGGGCTCAGCACTAAGAGTTTTGTGGCTTGTACTTTCTGTGTAAGGAATGCCACTAGCTTATTGGTTATTACTGGGCCAAATGTGAGGCTTAGCAGGAGGAGGATTAGGGGCCGGCTAGGGCCGTTCATAGGGTAGTTAGCCAGGCTGACCAATTAAGTAGCTTTTCAAACCAATTGGTTCCTCCATTTCTTTTCTTGACTCTTTGTTCTAATCCTTTCCTAACCAGGGCTCATCTATCTTTATTGATTCCCGAATGCTTTGCATAGAATTAGTTTCTCCCAATGCTGTGCACAGCATTCCTTGTTTCCAAAAGAGCAAGTCAAGCCCTCGGCGGGTTTACAACAAAACTGCTACAAGGGAGTCTAGGGATCTTTCTAAATGGGAGACAGGTTTTTTTTAATCCCTGTAGATCTAAAGCAATTTGCTGACTAAGAGTCTGATAGTTTAAGTTTCCTTGTATTAAAGCAACTGACCCAACTGCAGCTAATCCCATAATCCCAAGCCCTGTTACCAGTGGGACCAATACTGGGGCTCTTTGAACTCATCCGGAAATTCCAAAGTTATCCCTACACCTCCTTCACCAGAACACAGGTACACTTGAGGAGTAACATGCACTAGCACACAAATACCCGGGGAAAAGAGACAGGGTGTTCATCCTGTGGAACAAGTAAAGCAAGTACTCATTGGAGCAGATAACAAATTAGGATCAACATTTGGTTCAATGGGAACAGCTTGAAGGCAAAAATCTCGATATCTTGATATATTAAAGGGATACTTAGATGCATAAAAACACAGTCTTGCCCTTGCAAATCTTTTAAAGTGAGCTTAGACTTGAGTCCATACTAACATCACCTATAGACTGCTGCTTCGTGTAATCCTTTTTACTAACATTTCTAATTGGATTACACTCTGTACCAATAGTGCTATTTGTACCTGTGCCTACATAGTAAGGGGAAGCAGCGTTCAGACAAAGCCAACAATCAGCTGTGAGGTGAGGATTTGAGTTCATAAATTGGAATACAGCATCCCGAGAATCAAACACAGAACCTTGAGGTGGCTCCTGAATGAGAAGGGCCCTGTGAGTTGGGCTGGCAGTGAACGGGAAAGTTACTGGAGAGTCTGGAGGGTGCGGCAAAGGAATCTTAATGACACCAGCTGTGGCTCTTCAGGATTTATCCCGAGGTTTGGGCCTTTGTACGGATGGCAGGTTGCCATATTTTACTTTGCTGGATAGAAAAGGTTTCCCGGGATCTCTATCATTTACATAATGTTGAATTCCCCATGTTTTCCCGGTGAACCCAATAACGCTTGAATCCAATTCTTATTGGGTTATATTTGGAAACCATACACGTAGTGGGATCAAACCCTTCCGACTTGAGTCTCATTCTTGTAAAAATAATAGGGTCATCTTTAACAAGTATCCACCCTGAAAATGATGGTTTCACAACCCCAAGCTGCGCAATGGTAATGTCCCTCCCCTTGGCAGTTAGGGAGTCCATGAGCCGGGCATATATAGACATGGTTTGTTTGGAGCCTTCTTTCTATAGAGGGTATTCCTCACCAATAGGACGGGATTCGAGTATAGGTCCCATTGTGCCCTTTACCTTTAAAGGATCCAGAATGCCAATTCTTTCCTAGCAAATCAAACAAATCAAAATGAAAACAGGGGGTCATACCCAGTATAAGAGGTTACATATTCACTGCTGGAGGTTAGAATAGCAGTCCACAGATGTGTTTGTGCTTGGGGGAAACACTGGGTGTTGTCAGCAATACTCAGAGAAAAACAATTAAGTTCTGTAAAGCCTTAATTTTGAGGGATTTTCCGTCTTTCTGGGTGTCCATCTTTCCAGGATATGCTCAGGGAGGGCTTTTTTTTTTACTTATGACTAAGGAATCCACGGCCCCCTCCCCACAATTTTAACTGCAGTTGGTGTTGTAAGTATCACTTGGTATGGGCCAGTCCACCTAGGTTCTAAGGTGTCAGGTTGGTGCTTCTTTACCCATGTCCAGTTTCCTGGTTGCACGTTGTTGGCTGCCTGTTCCCTTTCCCTTGGTTAGGCCCAAAATGAAGGTGTCAGAGCAGATGATTTGTCTCTCACCTGTTGCACAGCCTGCAGGCACTCGATGAGGGAACGATTAGTGACTTCCATTATTTCTACTTCTTTCAATCTTGGGAGGATTTGGGGAAGGTCTGCCAAACATAAATTCAAATGGGGTCATGCTTTTCACATAGGGAGCGCATCGGACTTGAAGTAGGGCAAAAGGTAAAGTAAGGATCAACCCAGTTCTCGCCAGGTCCTAAATGCAACTTAACGAACAATTCCTTTAGGGTTCTGTTTATTTTTTCTCCTTGCCCTGAAGAGCTTCCAGTTAATATTTAGAAGCATTGCTAAGACTTTAGTAATTTGAGCAATAAATGTTGGGCCATTGTTGGACCCCAAGGTGGTGGGAAGGCCAAATCTAGGGACAATTTTAGTTACTAATAATTTACACACAGTGGCAGCAGTTTCCTTCCTTGTTGGGAAGGCTTCCACCCATCCGAACAGGTGTCTACGAACACCAGCAAATATCGGTAGTCATACTTTCTAAATTTGATATCCATAAAGTCCACCTCCCAGAATTCTCCAGGACTACTACCTCAAGCTCGTGGTTGGGGTTGCTCCTTTTCTTTCTGGGGTTGTTTACCCGAGCACAGTGCAATCAACGGTGGGTGACATCTGCCACCCAGTGTCCAAGCCTGGGTATGTAAAAGTGCCTGAGAAGCAACTGAGACAGTTTAGAGAGGATCCCAAATGCATACCTTCATGTAGTCCTTGAGTCAGATCTCTCCCAGAGCTTCTGGCATGAATCTTCTTCCATCAGGATGGAGCAGCCACCCTGGATGCTCCCAGTCTTTTTGGCAGGCCAGCTCTTGGCTTATCTTTAGATCATTTTCTGAGTATGTAGGTTGTGGCTGTAACACTGGGGATGGCATGGTCACAGCCACTACCTTGGGGATTTTTGGTATAGTCCTGGCATTCGAGATCCACCGGTCCGGGGGACTGGTTAGGAGTGGTTCAACCATAGGTCCCCCTACCACAGCAATATCCTGTCCCAGTGTAAGCTTCCTAGCTTCTATGACTAGGATGGCCGTGGCAGCCTCAGCTCGCATGCAGCTCAGCCATCCTGCAGCTACAGAGTCCAGTTTCTTTGAAAGATAGGTCACAGGTCTCTTCCATGGCTGCAAGTTCTCAGTTAGCACTTCTTTTGCTGTGCCTCTGGCCTCACATAGACAATTGGAAGGGCTTTACTATGTCTAGTAGGGCAAGGGAGGTTGCCCACATGAGCGACTTTTTAAAGGATTCAAACGCTTGTTGTTCTACTTCAGTCCATTTAAGTTCTTTTTCCTTTCCCCAGTACTTGCATATAGGGGTTTCGTTGTTTTTGCAAATCCCAAATTCCACAATGGACAGTACCCCACAGTTCCTAGAAACTCTTGCAACTGCTTCTTCGTCTCAGGGACTGGGATTTTGAGGATCGCCTCAGTGCCAGTGTAGCTGAGCTCAGAAGTTGTACGACCCCAGGCACCTGAAGTTCAGAAAGGTCTGGCAGGTTGTTCTCTGCCCAAACAAAAGGAATATCTTTTAGTGATTTATCAAGAAGTTCCTTTGAGGAGGTCTCTTCTGCTCCTTGATAAAACACATATCACTCTGACATTGGAGTGGTGAGCAAAACTTTTGGCTTTTCAAGTTCAAGGGTTAAGGTGGTTGTAGCAGATGAGAAAGTAATTATGGCTGCCACTTTTCATAATAAGTCACGATCAATTAGGGGAAAGGGGCATTGAGGCATTACCAGGGTGAGCGTGTAACTGTCTCTTGTGCTAAATCTGTTATTCTGGCCGTTGTCCATGGGTGTGCTTGGGTCTGCCCTGGGGCCCCAGTAATGAAAGCCTTTCCTTTTGACAAGGCACCTGTAGTCTTTTCTGAAACCAAGAAGGTGACCCCTTTGTCCACCTAGAAATTTACTGGCTGGCTCCCTACATGGAGAGTGAGCATGGGCTCTTTGGGGTCAAGTGAAACAGAGCCTGGACACCTTTATTCAGCTTCGAGCATTATTGTCTGTAGCTTCGATTTTTCTAGGCGAGGACTAGGCCCGTTCTCTCTAGTGGTGGCTCGTCCGCCTCTCCTGGGCTTTTCAAGGCACTGATTTTTCCAATGTCACTGTTTTGTATAGTAGGTACATGGATACTTCCTCAGGACTAGGCGAGTGAGAAGCGGGGTATTAGGGTTAGCCATTCTTAGTTGAACCAAAACTGCTCTGGTCGTTCTCGCAAGCCTTCTGAACACCCATTTCCTTCATGACATTCCCTTGGGCGACGTCTGCACAGCCTACCTCCCCAATATCAGCTAGTTCATTTACACTTCCTAGCTACTTTATTTTCTTTTCATGGTGGCTTCTGTCAGCCCCAAATGGCTTCACTCTTGTCAAAGCTGTTTCAGCTTTTCCCAGAGATCCTACACAGTCGCCATTGTAGCCGAGAGGTAACAAGATCTGTGACCATGGCCAAGATGGCACCCACCAGTCCACATGTGGAAGGGCGCTGCCTAGGGAGCTGGGTGAAGAGGCCTGGGAGTTAGCCCTGCCTGATCCCGGGAGCCCAAAGTTTCCCTTTTCCCCTCCATTCCCTTTGCCTTTCTCCTGGTTTTTCAAACAAGCTGCTCTAGCCCTATAACGCCAAGCACAAAATTGTCATAATTCTTAATGAAAACGTATCTGGTACCCAAATTATAAATGTGACAATTTGGTCACATTTCAAAAACACTGAAAATTTTATGCTTTTAAAATATATTTTGAATGTCATATATATTGATAACTATGAAAGTAAATAATAAAAACCAAAAAATATATTTCCAAAATTTAAAACTTGAGGCGTTATAGGGCTAGTGTTCTTCCAGATTTGGTTTGTTCCTTCTTACAGGCTGCTTTTCCGTGGCCCAGGCTTAGGCCAATGGCGTTCGGAAGCCTAGGCGGAGTCACTGTTATTTAGGCTTTCAGCGATGCTGCTTCAGGCACTTTTGGGGACAGCTCTTACTTAATACACAGCTCCTCTGCCATGATGTTCCAGCCAGAAATTCCAATTTCCCTTAAGGTTCCCTGAGCTGCCACGTGTCCCTTCCCTTGAGAGATTTGAGCATCAGTCCCACCAGCAGGAGTCTTGGAGGGCCTTGGGGCCATCCCAAGCAGTGGTCGTCCTAGCCTGTTGTCCAGAAAAATGGTTGGACCCAAAGGTCGCCCTCGGCGACTAGTCCTTGACCCCTTCCCTCGGGCTGAGGCATGAGATTCAGGGCAACCCAGGGGTGTGCTCTCAAGTGGGGGTTATTGACCTGGAGGCAGCAAGCTGTCAATCGCCTCCTTGTTTTGTGCTTTCTAGATGGGACTTAGCAGCTTGATGCTCAGGAATTGCCCCCTTGCATGAATCGTGTCCAATTGGGATAGAGTTGATACAGAGAGGCTGGGCAAACAAAAGCTGATAGATTCACTTTGCAACTCTATTTGGCCACAGTATCATTTTGAGAAAGGAGAATGGTGGGCAGAGAAGGGTACGCTTTCCCTTCCAACCGTGATTCACCGGGAACAGTTCGGTAGAGTGCCGGGAAAGTGGGCGGAGATGCCAGAACTTAGAGCATTTCTCCTCTCGAGGAACAGTAGGAGACCTTCATCCCCAGTGCACCCAGGAACCCCTAAGGCTGGCATCCTCAAACTGTGGTCCATGGGGCACATGTGGCGCGATGCCATTTATCCCACCCTCGGGGTGTTTTTGCTGCCACTGCCTGTCCTGCTTAGCAGCCGACTCGTGCAGTGTGCATAGGAATTTGTCCATAGGTTTTTTGAAAACCATAGTCTGGCCCTCCAACGGTCGGAGAGACAATGAACTGGCCCACTGTGTAAACAATTTGAGGACTCCTGCCCTAAGGGATCCTGGACTTCAGGTCACTATTGTCCCACCCCTGAACCCTCCCTGAACATTCTACCCCTAGTAGAGGCACCAGGGGCACTTGGTCCCCGGGTAACTTACAAGCCTTTTACTCAAATGGAACCCGAGAAAATTAAAAATGACACAGGCAGTTACTCTACTTTTGATCCCTGTTGAATCCGCCTGTAGCATCCCAATATTACAATTTAACCCTATAACACCGAGCATGACCTTTCCCTAACATTTAATCAAATGAATATAAATGTATATATATTGATAACTATGAAAGTAATGAATCAAAACGAAATTTTTTTTGCCCAAAAATTTAAAAGTGAGGCGTTATAGGGTTAAAAAGAAGGATGGTTCTTATCAGAGGGGCCAATGCCTTAGGATCATAAGTGAAGCGGTGATCCCACTGCACCCAGTAGTGCCCAAACCCTGGACCCCGCTAGGGGAAATTGTGAATGCTTTTACCCCTGTGCCGGTACTTAGAATGAACAAACACACACGCCTGATAATCCTAAGACTTTTTACTTACTTCCTGTGATACTCACCTACTTTCAAGGGACTCCCACCTCACAATCCTAGCCTTGTCTCAGTTAAACTGTTCACCCTTTTGTGCGTTTGTTGGTTTTTCCAGAAGTTCTCAAGTTACCAAAGCCCCTAATCCAATTGTGCCAACTCCAGGACCACCATCTCCTGGACCACTTCAACCTTATCCAATCTAGCGCTGAATGGACAACCCCTCCCAGCAGAGCAGGAAGGGTGTGGACCCAAAGCCCCACTTCGCCCTTTTTGCCAGCAGGAAGTAGCTAGAGATGTCGTCGCCCAGTACCCCAAAGATTTGGGTCCACATCTCTTCAGGATGGAAATGTTAGGTAGCTAGCATAGGGACTGGGGTGTCCATTACACATGCTCAGATGGCCCAGTTAGCGGCCCAGGAAGGAGTGGCACACTGTGCGTGCTCAGAGGTCCAGGTTTCCGGCCAGGAAGGGCAGGTCCACCTGGGTGGGCGCTGCACCTGCATCGACCCACCTAGGCCAAGTATATTCAATTCAGCCACTAGGATCGACCAGGGTTGCCCACCACACCTCCCTAACGCTCCTAAACCTCCCTTGGATCACAAACCAGGCTTTGGCATGAATTCTTTCTCACGCAGAACCAAGGACCGAGGGATATCTGTCCCCAGAGAGATCTGACCAACCCAGGGAAGCTCTTTGGAGGCAGCAGGAGTGGACGTGAGTGGCTGGTGGATACTGTTCAGATGCATGGCTTTCTGCTTGGAAGGGTGTTTAGTCTTGACTGACAGGATCAGAGGAGGTAGTATGTCTGGATCACATAGTATCCATGTCCACAAATGAGCTGCCCATTCCAAAGTCCTGACAGTGCCTTTGGAAAACACTGTGCTTTGGAATGTCACTCCTTGCAGAGGGCAGTGGGAGGGGCTGGGACCCAGGTATGCTGCCCCTTGCTCCCAGTTGCCGGTTTCTGGATCCTGATTATATCTCTCACAGGATCAGTTAGTGGGCTTGTTGTCTGCCTCAAGGTTTGTTCACCGAGGTCCTCCAGCTAGGTGGTGGTGTGTGTGCATGAGCAGAGGCTTCCTGCCAATCCCCCATGAGTTGAAGAGCTGCCCTGGTGTGGGCTCCGTGAAAGAGGTGCCCCAGACAGCAGGACTACACAAGAGGGTGGGCCCTGCAGGAACCGGAGGGCCATTCCCCCTGTGGAATGACCTCAGAGCCCCGCCTCTCTCACTGTCCAGCTGCCGGGGCTGTGGACCCTAAGCTTCATGCCCCACACAGGAATAGACACAGGGTGAGGCGACTGCAGCACCTGCTTTTGCTGGTCTAATCCAGCCTGAGATCATCCTAGCATCAACCCTCTGCCAGGGTCTTTTTTTTCTCTCCTTTTATGGGGGCTCATACAACAATAACCACAATACGTGCAAACATCACTGATATAAGGCGCATTTGTACATTCATTGCCCTCATTATTCTCAAAATATCTTCTCTACACCCAAGCCCCTGGCCTCAGCTCCCCATTCCCCCCGCCCCCATTCTCACTACCCCTCCTCATCAATCCTTCATTATTTACTAATAATTATTTTGTCATATCTTGCACTGTCTGATGTTCCCCTTCACCCCCTTTTCTTTTGAGGTTTTATGTAGATCCTTGTCATCGGTTCCCTGGTGCCAGCCTACCCTCCCTCCACCCTCCCAGCATCCCCATTCATAACACTGGTCCTAAAGGGCTCATCCACCTTGAATTCCCTGGGTTTCTAGTTCCTATCTGTCCCAGTGTACATTCTCTGGTCTAGTCAGATTTGTAAGTTATAATTGGGATCTTGATAGTGAGGGGAGAGGAAGCATTGAGGAGCTAGAGGAAAGTTGTGTTTCACAGTTGCTGTCTAGTACCCTGTGTAGGCTTGTCTCTTCCCCAAGACTTTACTTAAGGGAATGTCCAGTGTACTGCGAATGGGCTTTGGCTCTCTACCCAGCATTCCCTGCTCATTCGCAATGAGATTTTTTTGTGCTGATGATGCCTGATCCCTTTGATACCTCGTGATCGCACAGGCTGGTATGCTTATTCCATGTGGGCTCTGTTGTTTCTGAGCTACATGGCCGCTTGCTTACCCTTCAGGCCTTTAAGACCTCAGACGCCATATCTTTTGATAGCAGGGCACCATCAGCTTTCTTGACCACATTTGCTTATGCAACCGCTTAGACTTCAAGGAACGTGTCGGGAAGGTGAGCATCATAGAATGCCAATGTAATAGAACAAGGTATTCTTGCAATGAGAGAGTCCTTGAGTGGAGGCCCAAAGGCCATCTGCTACCTTAATAGGACACCTATAAAGATATGGACATAGGTGTATTTCCCCATGCTCACAGATAAATATATTTACATCTGTGCGTGTCTTTCTTTAGACCTCTATAACTGGCCCGTGCTTCCTAGGTCGCTCTGCTATTCCCTTTCATTTCCCTCTTGTGCCCACTGCCATGCTCAGTCTTCATTTGGGTTTCAGTAAATCCTCTTGGTTCCTTCACCCTTGATCACGCCCTACCAGGATTCCTACATCGCCCTCACCACGGATTTGCATCCACTTGTTGTTCCCTTGTCTCTGGGTTTCTTGACATCACTCCCTTTCCCCCCAACTCCCTCTTTCCCGTGGCCCTCCCGCGAAGCGTTGGTCCCCTTTTTCTCTCCTGCAGATTGTGCATCCAGCATCTCTTTTTAGACATACAATAGAGGTAATAACATGCACAAACACAAGACAGAGCGAAAGCAAGCACCAAAAGAAAGAAAATAGCCAAAATCCAATGACCATCAAAGAAAACACAACTCTCAAAAAAGGAAAGCTCGTAGTTAGTTCACGGAATGTTTGTTGGCCCTTAGCAGTGTTTTCCAGTCCAGTCTGTGTGGGCACCAAGTCCTGCCCCCAAAGTCCTCCTTTGGCATTCCCTGGGGACCTTGTTGCTCCACCTCCTTACTCTTCTGCTGCACCCCCTTAGTGCTATGCCTCGGTGTGGCGGGATCCGTTCCCGCACTGTGTCTCAGGTGTTGTCCCTTCTAGGGCTATGAGTCTTTGAGGGACGTCGTGTCTCATCTTGGGCTGGCCATGTGGTCTTCTGTGTGGACTGTCTTCTCTGAGTGGGAACATCATCCTCAAGGCCTGGTGGGCCAGGATGTGCTCCATTCTCCCCTCCTCCCCCTTCGTCTGCTCCGTATTCTCCATCAGATATGTCCCTCTCCCAGAGCTGCAGATATAGTGCCATCCTATGAAAAGACATATTTGGGTGTGGGAGAGGGGCATGGGTGGGGGGAGGATCTGCTCAGATCTTTCGAGGGTCCAGGAGAGGGTGACTGCTCAGCTGGGCACAGGCATATGGGGCTCCGAGCTCTGGCTCCAGATACTGGTTGGGAATGTGGCTTTGTTGTTAACCAGTTGTGTTCCAGTTGGTCAGTACCTGTGTCTTTTTGAGTGAGTTTTCTCATCTGGAAAGTAAAGGTATTCCAGGGTCTAGTGTCCCATGTCACTAAGTGATCAAGAGGGGTTAACCCGAACCTGATTCAAACCATGTGGACATGTCAGGCGCATTCTAGATCTGGGGTGGCGATTCAGAGTCCAGGACAATGATAATGTCCAAGAGGTGATATAGGTGGCTTCGTATTGATACGGGAAGCCCACTGTGGAGGTTTTGTCCTTCCGCTGATGGCCACTTCAACTCCTGCTAAAAGAGTTTCACTGGCTCAACAGCCGAACCGGGAGCCAGTGCCCTGAAAACCATGTGGCTAACTGGGACATAGGGCAGAGAGACATTTTTTACCTTGATGGCTTGGGAAGCCCCCCAATCTCCATGCAAACCTTCTGGTGTGAGTACTTTGGAAGCAATCATAGGCTGACAGTAATTCCGATCTTTCCTTTGACAATGTGTCCGTTCTCTTTTTTGAACCTGAGAAGATGGCCCCTGTGTCCTCCAAGACATTTCCTGGCTGGCCCCCAAGTTGGGCAGTTAGCACAGGATCCTGGGGGCCAGTGAAACAGAGCCCTGAGATATTCCTTCAGCTTCCGCAAGCGTTATTGTCTCTCACTTGGGTTTTTCTAGGCGAGGACGAGGCCCGTCCTCTCTAGTGGAGGTTTGTCCGTCTCTCCTGGAGTTTTCAATGCAATGTTTTTTCCAATGTCTGTCTCTTCTGTAGTAGGCACCTGGATCCTTCCTTCCTCAGGGCTTGGCGGTGCCACAGGTCAGTCTCTCCGTGAGTGGGCCATGATCTCTTTTTCTGGGTCTCTGTTGTGTCTCATGGCAATTCCTAGTATTTTAGCTATTTCTTTGTCTCTGTCGTGGTAGGGCCATCTGTGTTGTGATACACCCAATAAGACACTTCTACCAAATCACGAAGATTGTTCCCTTCAAATGCTTCCCATTTCTTTTTCATGTCTGAGGCAGGCTGAGTAATAAAGGCAATACTTATTTCCCTCTTGTTCTCAGGGGCCTCTGGGTCCTTTGGGGTACAAAGAACGCAGACTTCCATCAGCCACTCTAAAAAGGCAGGCAGGCAGGCAGGCAGACATTTGCTTGTAGGCGCCTGAAAATTCTCACTGACCTTAGATAAATGCATAGGTTTCCTAATTGTCCTGCGGAGGCCCTGCAAGAGAGACTGGTGATACCTGGCTAAGCCCTCGGTGCCTTACTGGGAGTTTGGGTCCCACATTATTCGTGGAGTGGTAAAAAGAGTTTCTCTCCACTGGGGAGTGCCCGCTGGCTGACCATCAGTTCTATTGACTGCTTTCTGGGCCTCTCTCTGGAAGGGCTCGCATTCCTCTGCTGTGAACAGCACCTGCAGAAGTGGCTGGCACTTGTCTGAGGTGGGCTGATGCATGTGGAAAAGCTAGTCTAGCAATG